>NC_000083.6:55106987-55406987 GCF_000001635.26 Mus musculus
CCCTAGGTTATCTCAGCAGTGATTTTCCTTAGCTTGGCAGCTGTTGTATTTAGTTTTAAAAGCTTCTGCCTTTGACCAGGATCATCCTAGCTACCAGCCACTCTAGGCTCCAGGCTTCCTTTTTGTTCTACCTGCCTTTGCTCTGGGAAGTGACCAGGCTATCAGCTCCCTTGAATCTGTGGACAGGGGAGAGAGAGAGAGAGAGAGAGAGAGAGAGAGAGAGAGAGAGAGAGAGAGAGAGAGAGAGAGAGAGAGAGAGAGAGAGAGAGAGAGAATGAATTCCTTTACAACTTGACTTCTAGGCACAATTGCTGGCCATTACTATCTCCCACCTGGAAAGCATGCCCTTACCAATTTATTCTCTCCATCTCTCCACTTGCCCTAAACGTCAGTGGCTAGTTCCACCTAGCCCCAGCCAGACATCCTTGGCCACCGCCTGCAGCAGAGGCTACAGGACCTACCTCCCCCAAGACATGGTTGTTGCATTCTTCTTCCTCCAAAGCACAGCAGAAAACGTCCTCTCTCCTTCCCTGCATCTGCCTTTTCCTCTTTGGACCCTGAAGTCCTGCCTGTAGCTTCCTTCCAACAATTGGCCTTCTTTGCTGACAAATCAAGAACCAATTGGAGAACAGGACTTTAACATCAGAACCTCTTCCTTCAGGATACAGTTGTCAGAGAGTGCAGACAGGCTTTCTGCAGGAGACTAGCTGCGGCTCTGTAGGCCTTTTATATGTCTACCATGGTGGTGGTAGATGAAAGAGACAGTCATATTTATTTATATTATTTATTTGATGTTTATTATGGAAAATGGGTGCACACCTTCTCGGGGTCAGACCTGAGACTAATTACCTTTTGCATGAAGGAATGTCTGGGAAGGGAAGTTTATTGGCTAAGCCCTCAGGGCTTCCTGGTACCCTGAAACTTTTGCATGGAGAACTCTGTGCTGAGCCTACATGACTACAGATCATGTTTCCTTATGTGAGGAGTGTGGCATGTGTTCCAGGCCAGGAATCTATCAGGGAGTAGGGAGTCGCCTAAGTCTCAGATATGTGCCTTCCAAGTCTCTGGGTCTGAACCCTCTTTACCCACCAAGCTTACTGGCATGGCTTTACTGTTACACAACTCATCCTTTTTCTTTTTATAAAGCAGAGGTGGCATTGGAGTGACTGCCTCTAATGTTATTTTTGGTGAATATTTTGGGTGTGGTGAAAGTACCAAAATAAAACGCGGCACAGGCCAGAGTGGTAGTACAACATAAATCACAGGGGTAATGAGGGGTGGGGACAAGGAAGACAAGTGAATATAGAACCAATGCATTATTCAGTGGATTGTACAGTTTGTGAGTGTATTAATATCACTTTTAAACAATATTGTATTAATGATGTTTTCCTTACTACCATGTTAATTTCCCCAAGTTTGGTAGACATTTGGCTTTGACAAGAGATTCATCTGTAGGTGGAAAGTCCCAAGTCTGTTCTTTGTGGTTCTTAGCTGTCATCTGTGAATCTCAATGTGTATCTTAAGAGTCTTCAGTCAGATGATGTGTCTGGATGAAGGCAACTTCATTGTCACAGGCAAGTCCCAGGAGATGGCGGGTTGGTCTTCATCTGGGTCTGTGGCAGCATCACTGTATTTTTTCTTTTTTTTTTCCATTTTTATTAGGTATTTAGCTCATTTACATTTCCAATGCTATACCAAAAGTCCCCCATACCCACCCACCCCCACTCCCCTACCCACCCACTCCCCCTTTTTGGCCCTGGCGTTCCCCTGTACTGGGGCATATAAAGTTGGCAAGTCCAATGGGCCTCTCTTTGCAGTGATGGCTGACTAGGCCATCTTTTGATACATATGCAGCTAGAGACAAGAGCTCCAGGGTACTGCTTAGTTCATAATGTTGTTCCACCTATAGGGTTGCAGATCCCTTTAGCTCCTTGGCTACTTTCTCTAGCTCCTCCATTGGGAGCCCTGTGATCCATCCATTAGCTGACTGTGAGCATCCACTTCTGTGTTTGCTAGGCCCCGGCATAGTCTCACAAGAGACAGCTACATCTGGGTCCTTTCAATAAAATCTTGCTAGTGTATGCAATGGTGTCAGCGTTTGGATGCTGATTATGGGGTGGATCCCTGGATATGGAAGTCTCTAAATGGACCATCCTTTCATCTCAGCACCAAACTTTGTCTCTGTAACTCCTTCCAAGGGTGTTTTGTTTCCCACTTCTAAGGAGGGGCATAGTGTCCACACTTCAGTCTTCATTTTGCTTGAGTTTCATGTGTTTAGGAAATTGTATCTTATATCTTGGGTATCCTAGGTTTTGGGCTAATATCCACTTATCAGTGAGTACATATTGTGTGAGTTCCTTTGTGAATGTGTTACCTCACTCAGGATGATGCCCTCCAGGTCCATCCATTTGGCTAGGAATTTCATAAATTCATTCTTTTTAATAGCTGAGTAGTACTCCATTGTATAGATGTACCACATTTTCTGTATCCATTCCTCTGTTGAGGGGCATCTGGGTTCTTTCCAGCTTCTGGCTATTATAAATAAGGCTGCTATGAACATAGTAGAGCATGTGTCCTTCTTACCAGTTGGGGCATCTTCTGGATATATGCCCAGGAGAGGTATTGCTGGATCCTCCGGTAGTACTATGTCCAATTTCCTGAGGAACCGCCAGACTGATTTCCAGAGTGGTTGTACAAGCTTGCAATCCCACCAACAATGGAGGAGTGTTCCTCTTTCTCCACATCCACGCCAGCATCTGCTGTCACCTGAATTTTTGATCTTAGCCATTCTGACTGGTGTGAGGTGGAATCTCAGGGTTGTTTTGATTTGCATTTCCCTGATGATTAAGGATGTTGAACATTTTTTCAGGTGCTTCTCTGCCATTCGGTATCCCTCAGGTGAGAATTCTTTGTTCAGTTCTGAGCCCCATTTTTTATGGGGTTATTTGATTTTCTGAAGTCCACCTTCTTGAGTTATTTATATATGTTGGATATTAGTCCCCTATCTGATTTAGGATAGGTAAAGATCCTTTCCCAATCTGTTGGTGGTCTTTTTGTCTTATTGACGGTGTCTTTTGCCTTGCAGAAACTTTGGAGTTTCATTAGGTCCCATTTGTCAATTCTCGATCTTACAGTACAAGCCATTGCTGTTCTGTTCAGGAATTTTTCCCCTGTGCCCATATCTTCAAGGCTTTTCCCCACTTTCTCCTCTATAAGTTTCAGTGTCTCTGGTTTTATGTGAAGTTCCTTGACCCACTTAGATTTGACCTTAGTACAAGGAGATAAGTATGGATCGATTCACATTCTTCTACACGATAACAACCAGTTGTGCCAGCACCAATTGTTGAAAATGCTGTCTTTCTTCCACTGGATGGTTTTAGCTCCCTTGTCGAATATTAAGTGACCATAGGTGTGTGTGTTCATTTCTGGGTCTTCAATTCTATTCCATTGGTCTACTTGTCTGTCACTATACCAGTACCATGCAGTTTTTATCACAATTCCTTTGTAGTAAAGCTTTAGGTCAGGCATGGTGATTCCACCAGAGGTTCTTTTATCCTTGAGAAGACTTTTGGCAATCCTAGGTTTTTTGTTATTCCAGATGAATTTGCAAATTTCTCCTTCTAATTCGTTGAAGAATTGAGTTGGAATTTTGATGGGGATTGCATTGAATCTGTAGATTGCTTTGGGCAAGATAGCCATTTTTACAATGTTGATCCTGCCAATCCATGAGCATGGGAGATCTTTCCATCTTCTGAGATCTTCTTTAATTTCTTTCTTCAGAGACTTGAAGTTTTTATCATACAGATCTTTCACTTCCTTAGTTAGAGTCACGCCAAGATATTTTATATTATTTGTGACTATTGAGAAGGGTGTTGTTTCCCTAATTTCTTTCTCAGCCTGTTTATTCTTTGTGTAGAGAAAGGCCATTGCCTTGTTTGAGTTAATTTTATATCCAGCTACTTCACCAAAGCTGTTTATAAGGTTTAGAAGTTCTCTGGTGGAATTTTTAGGGTCACTTATATATACTATCATATCATCTGCAAAAAGTGATATTTTGACTTCCTCTTTTCCAATTTGTATCCCCTTGATCTCCTTTTGTTGTCCAATTGCTCTGGCTAATACTTCAAGTACTATGTTGAAAAGGTAGGGAGAAAGTGGGCAGCCTTGTCTAGTCCCTGATTTTAGTGGGATTGCTTCCAGCTTCTCTCCATTTACTTTGATGTTGGCTACTGGTTTGCTGTAGATTGCTTTTATCATGTTTAGGTATGGGCCTTGAATTCCTGATCTTTCCAAAACTTTTATCATGAATGGGTGTTGGATCTTGTCAAATGCTTTTTCTGCATCTAACGAGATGATCATGTGGTTTTTGTCTTTGAGTTTGTTTATATAATGGATTACATTGATGGATTTTCCTATATTAAACCATCCCTGCATCCCTGGAATAAAACCTACTTGGTCAGGATGGATGATTGCTTTAATGTGTTCTTGGATTCGGTTAGCGAGAATTTTATTGAGGATTTTTGCATCGATATTCATAAGAGAAATTGGTCTGAAGTTCTCTATCTTTGTTGGGTCTTTCTGTGGTTTGGGTATCAGAGTAATAGTGGCTTCATAAAATGAGTTGGGTAGAGTACCTTCTACTTCTATTTTGTGAAATAGTTTGTGCAGAACTGGAATTAGATCTTCTTTGAAGGTCTGATAGAACTCTGCACTAAACCAGTCTGGTCCTGGGCTTTTTTTGGCTGGGAGACTATTAATAACTGCTTCTATTCCTTTAGGTGATATGGGACTGTTTAGATGGTCAACTTGATCCTGATTCAACTTTGGTACCTGGTATCTGTCCAGAAATTTGTCCATTTCGTCCAGGTTTTCCAGTTTTGTTGAGTATAGTCTTTTGTAGAAGGATCAGATGGTGTTTTGGATTTCTTCAGGATCTGTTGTTATGTCTCCCTTTTCATTTCTGATTTTGTTAATTAGGATTTTGTCCCTGTGCCCTTTAGTGAGTCTAGCTAAGGGTTTATCTATCTTGTTGATTTTCTCAAAGAACCAACTCTTCGTTTGGTTAATTCTTTGAATAGTTCTTCTTGTTTCCACTTGGTTGATTTCACCCCTGAGTTTGATTATTTCCTGCTGTCTACTCCTCTTGGGTGAATTTGCTTCCTTTTTTTCTAGAGCTTTTAGATGTGTTGTCAAGCTGCTAGTATGTGCTCTCTCCCGTTTCTTCTTGGAGGCACTCAGAGCTATGAGTTTCCCTCTTAGAAATGCTTTCATTGTGTCCCAAAGGTTTGGGTACGTTGTGGCTTCATTTTCATTAAACTCTAAAAAGTCTTTAATTTCTTTCTTTATTCCTTCCTTGACCAAGGTATCATTGAGAAGAGTATTGTTCAGTTTCCACGTGAATGTTGGCTTTCCATTATTTATGTTGTTATTGAAGATCAGTCATAACTTCTGTTAGTTTCACTGTGTCCCTGTTTAGTTTCTGTTTCCACGATCTGTCCATTGATGAAAGTGGTGTGTTGAAGTCTACCACTATTATTGTGTGACGTGCAACGTGTGCTTTGAGCTTTAATAAGGTGTCTTTAATGAATGTGGCTGCCCTTGCATTTGGAGCGTAGATATTCAGAATTGTGAATTCCTCTTGGAGGATTTTACCTTTGATGAGTATGAAGTGTCCCTCCTTGTCTTTTTTGATAACTTTGGGTTGGAAGTCGATTTTATCCGATATTAAAATGGCTACTCCAGCTTGTTTCTTCAGACCATTTGCTTGGAAAATTGTTTTCCAGCCTTTCACTCTGAGGTAGTGTCTGTCTTTTTCCCTGAAATGGCTTTCCTGTAAGCAGCAGAATGTTGGGTCCTGTTTGTGTAGTCAGTCTGTTAGTCTATGTCTTTTTATTGGGGGGTTGAGACCATTGATATTAAGAGATATTAAGGAAAAGTAATTGTTGCTTCCTGTTATTTTTGTTGCTAAAGTTGGCATTCTGTTCTTGTGGCTGTCTTCTTTTAGTTTTGTTGAGGGATTATCTTCTTGTTTTTTCTAGGGCATGGTTCCCGTCCTTGTATTGGTTTTTTTCTGTTATTATCCTTTGAAGGGCTGGATTCGTGGAGAGATAATGGGTGAATTTAGTTTTGTCGTGGAATACTTTGGTTTCTCCATATATGGTAATTGAGAGTTTGGCTGGGTATAGTAGCCTGGGCTGGAATTGTGTTCTCTTAGTGTCTGTATAACATCTGTCCAGGCTCTTCTGGCTTTCATAGTCTCTGGTGACAAATCTGGTGTAATTCTGATAGGCTTGCCTTTATATGTTACTTGACCTTTTTCCCTTACTGCTTTTAGTATTCTATCTTTATTTAGTGCATTTGATGTTCTGATTATTATGTGTCGGGAGGAATTTCTTTTCTGGTCTAGTCTATTTGGAGTTCTGTAGACTTCTTGTATGTTCATGGGCATCTCTTTCTTTAGATTTGGGAAGTTTTCTTCAATAATTTTGTTGAATATGTTTGCTGGTCCTTTGAGTTGAAAATCTTCATTCTCATCCACTCCTATTATCCGTAGGTTTGGTCTTCTCATTGTTTCCTGGATTTCCTGGATGTTTTGAGTTAGGATCTTTTTGCATTTTCCATTTTCTTTGATTGTTGTGCCGATGTTCTCTATGGAATCTTCTGCACCTGAGATTCTCTCTTCCATCTCTTGTATTCTGTTGCTGATGCTCAAATCTATGGTTCCAGATTTCTTTCCTAGGGTTTCTATCTCCAGCGTTGCCTCACTTTGGGTTTTCTTTATTGTGTCTACTTCCCTTTTTAGGTCTAGTATGGTTTTGTTCATTTCTATCACCTGTTTGGATGTGTTTTCCTGTTTTTCTATAAGGACTTCTACCTATTTGGTTGTGTTTTCCTGTTTTTCTTTAAGGACTTGTAACTCTTTAGCAGTGTTCTCCTGTATTTCTTTAAGTGAGTTATTAAATTCCTTCTTTATGTCCTCTACCATCATCATGAGAAATGCTTTTAAATCCAGGTTTTACCTTTTCAGGTGTGTTAGGATGTCCTGGACTGGACGAAGTGGGAGTGCTGGGTTCTGATGATGGTGAGTGGTCTTGGTTCCTGTTAGTAGGATTCTTACGTTTACCTTTCGCCATCTGGCAATCTCTGGAGTTAGTTGTTATAGTTGTCTTTGTTTAGAGATTGTTCCTCTGTTGATTTTGTTACCCTCTATCAGCAGACGTGGGAGACTAGCTCTCTCCTCTGAGTTTCAGTGGTCAGAGCAGTCTCTGCAGGCAAGCTCTCCTCTTTCAGGGAAGGTGCACAGTTATCTGGTGTTTGGACCTCCTCCTGGCTGAAGATGAAGGCCCAAAACAGGATCTTTCCCAGAAGCTGTGTTGCTTTGGCCAGGAAGGTAGCCGGTTGTCTGGAGCCGAAGATGGCGCCTCCCCAGAAGCTCTCTGGCTCTCGCCAGGAAGGAGGCCGGTTGTCTGGAGCAGAAGATGGCGCCGCCTCAGAAGCTCTGTGGCTCTCGCCAGGAAGGTGGCCGGTTGTCTGGAGCCGAAGATGGCGCCTCCCCAGAAGCTCTCTGGCTCTCGCCAGGAAGGAGGCCGGTTGTCTGGAGCAGAAGATGGCGCCGCCTCAGAAGCTCTGTGGCTCTCGCCCGTCCCAGAAACGGCCGGCCTCTGTTTTCTACACTGTCACCTGTGCAGCCTGCCCTCCGAAGAGCCCTGGAGCCAAGGAGACTCCCGCCGCCTGGGTCCGAGGCACAAACCCCTCAGGCTGGCAGATCCCTGTGCACTCACCAGGAAGGCAGCCGGTTGTCTGGAGCGGAAGATGGCGCCGCCTCAGAAGCTCTGTGGCTCTCACCAGGAAGGAGGCCGGTTGTCTGGAGCCGAAGATGGCGCTGCCTCAGAAGCTCTGTGGCTCTCGCCAGGAAGGTGGTCAGTTGTCTGGAGCCAAAGATGGCGCCGCCTCAGAAGCTCTCTGGCTCTCGCCTGTCCCAGAAACGGCTGGCCTCTGTATTCCACACCGTCACCCGTGCAGCCTGCCCTCCGCGGAGTCCTGGAGCCAAGGAGACTCCCGCCACCAGGGCCTGAGGCACAAACCTCTCGGGCTGGTGGATCCCTGTGCGCTCACCAGGAAGGTGGCCGGTTGTCTGGAGCCGAAGATGGCACCGCCTCAGAAGCTCTCTCGTCTTTTTTTCTTTTGTGGAAATAAACCTGCAGAGTAATTATAACCGAGGAGCAGAACCCCAGAAGGGACATGTCTGAATAGGATAAGTAGTGTTAAGCCTGTAATAGTTTGTTCAGGAGCACATTATTGTCCTTTGTTATGGTCCTAGAAAAGCAAGGGTGTTTGAGGAATTTAGTCCTGGACTGGACGGCATCCGTTAGGTTGGGAATTACCTGTTTTGTATTAAGGAAAGCAGAGGGAAGAGTTAAGGATTTATCTGTTTTGCATGTCTGAGAATGAAAATAGCATGTTAATTATGTTTCTGGGATAGGCATTATCATCTTGTCTGTAAGAGGAACCTGGTTGTTAATTAAGGATTAAAGAATAGTTATCAGCTTAGTTAATTTGACCCGTGGGAGTAGATTAAATATGATTTTTGAACCTTAAAAGAAATGTTAAGCAAATTGAAAAAATTTGGGATGACTTTAGGTTAGAAGGCACAAAAGCTAGGTAGCAAATAAATATTTACATAAAGAAACATAAACTTTTGGGTTAAAAGGCATGAACACTGTTTTAGGTGTTCCTGTTAGGAAAAAGAACAAGCATTTAAGCAAAGAGGCCTGAAAATGTGGGGCTTAAAGCTTTCAGATGTATATTTCTTTTTGAATTCTCAGCAGCAAGATCTTATCTATTGTCTTTGCCTGTGGGTCTAAATGTAGGGGAATGGGACTGCTCTGACATGCAGCACACAGCTCCCTCACCCCCCTACACACTTTTCCCCTACTTGCTTTTTTACTTGAATAGTATCACTACAAGGTGTACCTGAATGTAGAGCAGAAAGAGAAACTTAGGAATTGGTAGGATATGGCCAGAGGGAGTGAAACAGTGCCTGTAGCTGTTTCTACCTCTCTAGCTGCTGCTACAGCAGCAGCAGAGACTGGGCTGTGTGAGACAGCAAGCATGGTCTGCTGTTCAGTTTACACCATGGAGCATTGGGACATGAGGCTGTTATTGGGTCCATGGACTGGGCTTGGGCTGGCAGGCAGTGGAAGGCAAGGAGCTCAGCTCATGTGCTGCTGTCTGAAAAGCAGCTCAGTTAGCTATGTAGCAGCCCTCACTGTGGGCCTGAGATAGAGGCAGAGAGTAGAGGCTAGTAGCCGCCAAGGTAGCAGGGTAAATTAAGTCTGAAATAAGATTTGAAGAGCATAGCTAAGAGGAAAGGAAGGAGAGAGGAGACAGAAAGAGAGAGAGAGGAAGAGGGAGAGGAGAGAGGGAGAGGTGAGAGGGAGAGGTGAGAGGTGAGAAGGTGAGGGAGAGAAGAGTAAGGTCTGGATCTTTTGAACTAGGTCAGGAGTTACTCATGGTCCTTGAGCTATCTGGAGTTCAGATGTGGGTCTGTGTGGTTTACCAGCTGGGGTATACTTCAGCTGGCAGTGCTCCACGGTTTTTGGTATCAGTTGTTGGTCTGCCTCAGGGCACAGCCACTTGGAAGGCGAAACTCTTGGTGACTTTGACTGTACTTATCCCACAGTTGGGTGGGTGCTGGGTTTCAGGGAAGTGCCAAGACATGGATCCTGGGGTGGCAAAGTGCAGTCTGAGATGTGAGAAAGCTGGAGCTGATCCAGTGAAGAGGCCAGGGCCAAGGGGATTCTCTTACTCTTGAACATCCAGGAACCACTCAGAGTCACAGAAGAGAGCCAAGAGCCAAGAACGGAGTCTAGCTTGGGACCAGGGGACGGGGGAGCTTACCTCAGCAATGATTGTCCTTAACTTGGCAATGGTTGTCTGGGAGAACAGATGGTTTTTCTATGGGAGATTTATCTGCGGCTCTGTAGGCAAAGGCCTTTCCATGTTCCCCACAGTGGTGGTAGATGAAAGAGACAGTCCATGCATATCCATATTTCTTATTGGCTGTTCATCTTGAAAAATGGGTGTATACCTTCATCTCAGGGTCTGACCCAAGATTAAATATCATTTGCAGAGAGGAATGTCTTTAAAGGGAAGGTTATCAGCTAAGCCCTCAGGCTATCTAGGTACCTCATTAACATGGAGAACTCTGTTTCCGGCCTACGTCATCACAATTAATGTTTCCTTAGGTGGGGAGTGTGTCATGTAATCTAAGCCAGCAATCTGGAAGGGGGCTGGGAGTCGCCTCAGTCTCAGCTATGTGACCACCAAGTTTCCGGGTCTCAACCTATTCCAGCCACCAAGCTTCCTGGCATGATTTTACTGTCCCATGTGTGATTACATTCTTAATATTTATCTTTATACACACCAGTGAATGTAGTTCTCATCTTTCATCAAAACAATCAAACAAAAAATCTTATCTTTGCAGCGATGGAGACCAACACAGGAAAACACAACTGATCAAAATGAAGATAATCATTATTTTTTTTTTTTTTTTTGGTACGAAGTACCAGCTGTCACGTGTACAACAAAATTCCAGCACCTAAGAGAAAGGATCATTGTGGGTGAAGGGGCAGAAATATTCTAAGAGCCAAAGGGCAAGGAAGATAACTGAGATTCTGACTCCTAGACATATTTGAGAATATACATTCATGAAGGCTCATCAACATTGCTGCCTAAATAAGACTCATTCAGACCTCAATCATAGAACAAGAAGATATCTTTCAAGCACTTTTAGTGTCTTTGGTCCCTCTAATCTCCCTCTCCTATATTGACTTCTAATCTAAAATATTACTCAAACAGCCAAACAGTGTCTTTGCTTCTCTATGAAACCTCACAAATCATCTTCTACACCTCTCTCCACAGTGCTATCCTTCATTAAACTGCACACTCAACAGCTTTTTTAATATATATTTTTTATTTACATTTCAAATGCTATCCCCTTTCCTAGTTTCCCCTCCAAAACCCCCCTATCCCTTCCCCACTCCCTCCTATTCCCCAACCCACCCACTCCTACTACCTGGTCCTGGCCTTCCCTTATACTGGGGCATAGAACCTTCAAAGGACCAAGGGCCTCTCCTCCCATTGATGAGCGACTAGGCCATCCTCTGCTACATATGCAAGTAGAGCCATGAGTCCCACCATGTGTTTTCTTTGGTTGGTGGTTTAGTCCCAGGGAGCTCTGGAGTTACTGGTTAGTTCATATTGTTGTTCCTCCTATGAGGCTGCAAACCCCTTCAGATCCTTGGGTACTTTCTCTAGCTCCTTCATTGGGGACCCTGTGCTCCGTCCAATGGATGGCTATGAACATTCACTTCTGTATTTGTCAGGCACTGGCAGAGCCTCTCAGGACACAGTTATCTCTTGTTGGCATCCACAATAGTGTCTGGTTTTGGTGGTTGTTTATGGAATGGATCCCTAAGTGGGGCAGTCTCTGGGTGGTCATTTCTTCAATCTTTGCTTCACACTTTGTCTCTTTAATTCCTTCCATGGGTGTTTTGTTTCCCTCCAAACCCCACAATCTTCCCATAATTCTCCTTGCAAAAAGCAGATCAGGACCATCAGAAAAATAGTCCACTCTTTGGATTTCAATTTCCATCTTTGTGTTGCTTTGATAAACTACTGAGAAAAGTAGCTTGTGGAGGAAATTACTCATTTTAGCTCATTTGTTCTACTCCAATCTTTAGAGAAAGTCAGTGTAAGCCACACCACTTGATGCAGTGATCTAGAGGCAGTCCCTAAAGAAGACACCATAAAGAAACATTCTAGTGGTTCCTGCTCTTGTTTATTTAGCATCCTCATCAACCCAGAATGATTTGCCAGGGGATAGCAACACATACACTGGGCTTGGCCCTCCTCCATCAATTACCAACCACAAATATGGCCTAGTGACAGGCCAATTGATGGAGAAGTATTCTCAGTTAAGGTGTCCTCTTCCCATGTTTGTTAATAGTAGGGAACAGTTATCACATCATTTAAAGCATAGCCTTCTGTACCAAAATGAGAAAGAATGAAGAACTATAGGACATTGTATCTGAAAAGATTAAGTTAAATAAATTTTATGTTACATATATTTTATAGCAATTACTTTTTGCAAAATTGAAACAGTGAGCACACAGCCTGATTTTTCAAGTTTCTAGGTGTTAAGAACTTCCTTCTTTCAGTATCATGAGCTAAAATTGAATTTTTTTTGTTTTGTTTTTTTTTTTTTTTTCGAGACAGGGTTTCTCTGTGTAGCTCTGGCTGTCCTGGAACCCACTTTGTACACCAGGCCGGCCTCGAACTCAGAAATCCACCTGCCTCTGCCTCCCAAGTGCTGGGATTAAAGGTGTGTGCCATCACACCCAGCGAAAATGGACTTTCTAAAAGAACTATGTTGCCTCTCCTGCTGAGAGAAAAACATCACACCCTTCATTCTTAGTCCTACTTTGGGACAAGCTATCAGCTAAGCTTAATCCACTGCCTTTTTTAAAAATTTCTTTTTTTATTAGGTATTTATTTCGTTTACATTTCCAATGCTATCCCAGAAGTCCCCCACACGCTCCACCACCCACTCCCCCACCCACCCACTCCCACTTCTTGGCCCTGGCGTTCCCCTGTACTGAGGCAGATAAAGTTTGCACGACCAATGGGCCTCTCTTTCCACTGATGGCCGACTAGGTCATCTTCTGATACATATGCAGCTAGAGTCAAGAGCTCCAGGGGGTACTGGTTAGTTCATATTGTTGTTCCACCTATAGGGTTGCAGACCCCTTTAGCTCCTTGGGTACTTTCTCTAGCTCCTCCACTGGGGGCCCTGTGATCCATCCAATAGCTGACTGTGAGCATCCACTGCCTTTGAGCTTTATTCCAAGAATCTCAGATAGCTCTTGCATTCAGAGATCATTTTTAAATTTCCATTAGTTCCCAAATAATCTCATAGAAACCTCCCCTTGGTTTTTAGTCCACATGGCTAGAGAAGATTCTGTATAGTAGCTCAATGAAGCATAGGCAGAAAGTAGAAAAGCCTTTTGTAACTATTTTTTAAGTTCATTTTTTAAAATGTTCTGTTGCTGTACTTGTCTCTGACTTGTCTTAATAATTATGACAGAACATTAATACATTAAAAACAAATTCACTTATGTGGAGGACAGTGCTGATGTTCAAGGTTAGGATTCACAGTTAAAATACATCACTGATGTGCTGAATTCATGCCAAGTCTTTGAGTTCAACCTTGACGTCAGATGATTCAAAAGTTGGCTAAATTCTTGCATCAAAATGAAACAGAACTGGGATTATTACATGTCAAGTCTCATCTGCTCTGCCCAGCCCTTCAGAATCTTTCATCAAACCTGTCTGTCCAAAGCCAAGATTTCTCCATCAATCTTGAGTTTATTCCTATTAGCTCAGTTTAGAAAAGCATGTCGGTGATAATTATGTCTCTGTTAGTTTCTCTACTAGTTGTATAGCTTCCAATATTCCTGGAGAAGCCCTTATTCTAGCTTTGCGATTTCTCTAATTTGCTTTTTCTGATTTGGGTTTATGGGTGAAGATGCTATCTGTCAACTTCCTAATCCAGGTACACACTGACATCTTTCCTCCTCATAATGAATGTTCTCTCTGTATACGTGAACCCACATAAACACTTTCTTCTGTAAGTTGCTCATGATGATTGTATTTTATCACATCTTCAGAAAAGTGATCAATATAATGTCATATTTAGAAGGGTCTATAGGAAGATTAAGACATCAGGAGCTGTACTAAGGAGTCCACCTGACAGTAACCCTAGTGCCTTCATTTCTGGCTCTGATGGACAGAAGAAAATGGACCCCATTAATGACCATTCCCTGTTGACTCCGGCTCCTAAAACTGGTTTAAAATATACTTTAATCATTTACATGTCTATATGAGAGATATTGGGGGGGAGGTTAATACTAAATGGTATGGCTAACAAATAGTGTGTGCTTTTTTTTTTTTTTAACCATGGTGCAATAAATCCTCCCAGATGCTCAAGTGCCCTGAAATTTATGTTGAAGAACTAAGATCTATAAAAAGTCACAGTAAGGTTACTTACCTGAATCTGCACCAAAAGCTGGACAGATTTTTGCTTAAAGAATGGGAAAATAGTGAAATGTTTTTTTAGGTCTAATCATTTATTGAATCAACATCAAGCAAACGGAAAACTTCTGCATATCAAAGACATAAAGTGCAGAAGAGAAAATGTTTATCTCCTTGGCATGAAATGGGATCCTGGTATCATGTCATCTGTAGTGTGTGTTTGTGTGTGTGTGATACAAACATACATATGGAGAGGGGGTGCAGACTGAAATTCTAATGGCTCCAGTATTATCATTAACACACCTCAAAGGGTCCTGTGCAGCAGGGCATTAGGCATTAGGGCATTAGAAATATTACTAGGATATGGGCTGATATTTTGTTGTAGTGGGTAAATGCACCTGCCATCAAGCCTGATAATATGATTTTGATCCCTGAAAACTACATAGTGAAAGCTACAAGCTGTACACTGACCTCCATCATATATGCACAGATATATAGAAACGCACACACACACACACACACACACAGGGAAGAAAGGATAAAAGAAGAAAGGACGAAATATAATAAAATTAAATGGACAATAACATTACTTGAAAGATTTTTTAATGTACATTTAAATTACCTTAGAAGGACTGAAGTTTTTAAAAAATCATATAATTCCACTTAGCTCCCATGCTAGGATATGATGGGCTAATTTGGAACAGCAGATATGACTTCTGGGATGATGCCATTCAGGTAGAGCAGCACATGAGTGGATCTTTGAATTGTTACCCTTAGCATGGCTATCTATAACGGTAACACAGCAATTCATCGGTTGACCTTATTTGTAAATTATTATTGTTCCTGCTCCTTTGCAGGGAGACTGAGGTGGAAATATTGAAGTAGCTTGACTAGGGTCAATAGCTTAGGTCATAAGTTATGAAAATTAAGCCTATCACCTATAAATCTACATATTTTACTTGCAGAGGACTTTCAGTTGGACAAATGAAAGCTGGGAAAATACCTGTTTTAAATGTGTCTTAAGGATTTTCTTTTGAATGCAGGGTTCCATGAGTGTCCTTATATCTATGGAGGTCAATAGAGAGCATCACATCAACTGTTGCGATTCACCTGCCTGTATGTGGATGCTGGGAATTGAACCTGAGTTCTCTGCAACAGCAGGGTTTACTTTTAACTACTAAGCTAGCTCTCTAGACCCAACTTCAAGACCAACCGCTAGAGGCAATAAGCAAGAGAATAGGATTAACTAAGTCTAAATTACACACTGAAGTTTCTGCCTCCTGATTATAGTACCCAATGATTCAAAACTAAATAATGGATCATATAAGAGAAAAAGAAAGAACGCAGGGAGATTCTATATTGGGAATTAATTTAGGGCACTATTGAAGATTAAGTGTTTTATCCTATTATTTAAGTAGACTATTCCTCAAAATAGAATGTTAGTTCCAGATAAAATGAGTTGAAAGTGAAAAAATAGTACTTTGTACTATCTATTCTGTACACCATCATTTTAAACACATACAGACGCTGCTTATGGAGTTTAAAAATGAATGAGTATAGAAACAGTACTGACAACATCACTGCCTCTTAAACACACCAGTGTACTCGTGATTGGTATGCAAATACCTGCCATAAACCGTTGGAGGACACTCATATTATGCCATTTAAGGAATGGTGCAGATAATAAATATTCAGCAATAAGCTCTCATACTTAATAACCCTAGTCTGAGCTTGCAAAGTAGCCTATGTTTTTTTGACAGAAATGTACTCTAGATTTAACATCTACTCATGGATATAACTATTTCTCACTATTTTATTGGTTTGAAGGAAATGAAGTAATTTTCTCCTTCTGTGCATTCTGACAGAACAGAATGAGTGAGCTTTTCACAGGGTTGTGCTAAAAGTATGAGATTTCTTTTCAATTGCAGAAAACCAACTCACAGCACAGAGAACTGAAGAACACTCTAGTACTTGACCAGTTCATTCACTGTTCTCACTTGGCACTATTTGAATGTAGTTCTGACATCATTTTTATGGTACCATGCAATTTCTCTACCTTTTGCTTCTACAACATGGACTTTCCTAGATGTCTATACAAAGCATATACATCATTCCGTCTAGCCCCACATTCCAACACTATGTCCCCATAGGCAGTCTTTGCATATTCTAAGATTTCAATGTTTCTTCTTTTTTTTCAGAATTTCCATTGCCTTTTATGTTAATATTTTTCATAATATTTAAAATATAGAAGTAAATAAAGACATAAATTAAGACAACAATAAATAAAGACAACAAATTAAGAGAGAAAATAAAAATCATAATAATGAATAAAAGAATGGCCGGAGGAAAGAGAATAAGAAGAAAATTCAAAAAAAGAAATGTTGATCAGTTTCTTCTTTGTTGATTTATATCAGAACATGGGTCTATTTGTGTGAGATATAGAATTCCCATCATGCTGCCAAACACATAAATATAACCATGACAGCATTTACCTGACTCAGAAGGTCCTCTTTGTCATACAGTGTTTAATGACTTGATGACTTCTACCAAGCAGTATCATGACTGACACTCGTTTCTTGATTCTGTAAATTGCAGTTTGATGTTCTGTTGAAAGAGTTCTAAAGAGTATGAAACTCTTTATAAAATCTGGAATCTGTACACAGTCGTATGTGAGTTTTGATACATTACTTCCCTTTTAGGCTTTATTTGTTATCTGTGAGGTGAAATGACAATTAGTTATTTTCTACAGCATTTGTGCATTCTGGCTACATAAATTGTATCCCCCCCCTCCGCTGCCACCATTAATCTATCTATCTATCCATCTATTCTTTCATTCACTTTACATTCCAATCACTATCCCCACATCCCAGATCTCTGTCACAAAGTCCTTCCACCATATAACTCCCTTGCTTTCCCCTCTGAAATGGTGGACACCCTCCCCTACCTTCCCCCTACTGGATTACATCAAGTCTCTGCAAGGCTAGGCACATCCTCTCCCACTGAGGCCCAGACAAGGCAGCCCAGTTTGGGGAACAGATTCCACAGACAGGCAACTGTTTTAGAGATATCCACCTTTCCAGTTTTGGGGGGACTCACATGAAGACTGACTTGCAAATCTGCTACAAATGTACTTGGGCCCTATGTCCGGTCTGTACATGCTCTTTGGTTAGTGGGTCAGACTCTAAGAGCCCCCAAGGGTCCAGATTAGTTGACTATATTGGTCTTCCTGTGGAATTCCTATTCCCTTTGTGGCCCTCAATCCTTTCCCCCCTTACCCCCCCCCCAGTACTTCCATAACACTCCTGGAGCTCCATCCAATGTTTGGCTGTGTGTCTCTGAATCTGTTTCAGTCAGCTGCTGGGTGGAGCCTCTCAGAGGACAGTTATGTTAGGCTCCTGTCTACAAGCAAAACAGCTTACTATTAATACTGTCATGGATTGGTGCGTGCCCATGGGATGGATCTTAAATTAAACCGGTTATTGGTTAACTATTCCCTCAGTATCTACTCCATCTTTGTTTGTGTTTTATAAAGAAAGGAGAGAGAAGTGGTTTTGTTTTTGTTCCAAACTTATAGAACCTATCAATATACTATACAATTACATACAACTGTTATATGCCTAAAGAAAATAAGGAAATATGTATAATCAATAAAGACTATCCAAAACTGCTATTAAGTAAGGTATGTTCATACTGCCTATGACATCTGCACACTGCCTATAGCTTCCATCTGATAATAGCAGAAATGTGGGACACAGATGGAGTGGCCTGTCTAGAATGAACACTGGAACTGGCAATGACCTGAAATGACAATCCAAGGAGCTGCAAAAACAGATTTACAGGACATAACATTAAAATTCAAAGGCTAGCAAAAGAGACTTGTGAGAGTTTGACAAAATGCCAAGTGCAAATACTCTGCAGATTAACCAAGGATGTCCACCCATGGAACACTGCTTAGCTCAGCAACATATATCAGAGGAGAGCCAAGGCTGATGGCATGGCCATGACCTTTCTTGCAGGCAAAGAAGCAGACTCACTCCTTTTGCAGTCAGCACACACAGATGGAATGCTGATTATTTGGTAAAGGCTGATATAAAAACTCTTTTTAAATAGTCCCTCGGCACAGTCTTATTCTAACAATGGTATTATTAATAAAAATGAAAACTACTAGACATAAACTCTCTAAGCTAAAAACAGTGTTCTAGTGATGCCACAGCAATCTGCCACAGGATGAAAAATCAAAACCTAATTTTAAAACCTGCAGCTATAGGAGATTTAGATAAATTATCTAAAATTTCATTTCAGCAGAGAGGACTATTTCAAAAGCAAAAGCCTCCCCGTTGGCATCAGTAACCCTTTCCTGTTATCAAACAGTCTTTGCAACAACAACAAAAAACAAAACAAAAAATTAATGTAACCTAGAAACTTTTCTCCATGATCATAGGTTTAAAAAATTTTAACGTGTTAGTTGCTAAGCCCAAATCTCCAACAGCTTAAAATATGGTTAAATAAGCAGACATTTTACAAAGCTACAAACATGCATCATTAAAATGAATCAACAAACAGCTTTACTCTATGTTCATAATGTAATTAGTGTTCTTAAATATATGTACATTTCATTGTTAAGCCATCTACACTGCCGGTAAAATACATGAAGAGAAACAATTAAAGGAAATAATTACAAACAAAGGAATGTTATACAAAACATAGCTGTGCTTGCTAAATAGCCACTTTTTAGTGGGGACCTAAAATATGAGGGAAAATATACAACATCCTCTCTAGGCACTCTTGTTTAGGGTATTTGTGGAGTCTTTAAAAGACAGGGAATAGCCTAGGCCATCAGAGTGAAACCTTGTAGATATAGTTGACCCTAATTTGTGAAGAAGTTGTCTGCTTCCTGTGTGATGTTGAGACGTGTGGAAGGTCACTAACATACTCGATATCATAACCTCTACCATTCCTTGTCTGTCCCAGTGGATTTGTTTGTTTTTTTTTTCCAAACTGTGAGTCAATACAAATATATTTAATCTCTTTGTCTATTGTCAGGAATTTTGTGATCAGAGTGACCAATAAAAAATATCAGAGATCAGGGAATGAGAATTGAGGAAACCTGTTTCCTCCAGTTACAAAAAAAAAAGATGAAGATACAAAAGGACAATGTCAAACACATGCACAAAAATGTAGCAAATGTGTTAGTGTTGACAGTCATCAAAACTCAAATATATATGAGAGAAAATTATAAATTAGAATATTTTAATTTATGTCATTTATAAAGCTAGGTGTATCGATGTGGGGATTTACATTTGTATTCCAAATTATATGGAAGGTTGGTGTGGGAAGGACTCCTGAGTTTCTAAGTTTGAGGTGAGACTGGATAACATGAAACCCCATGAAGTGGGATCCTGACTGACACAAGATTTTCTCAGACCCTAAAGAAAGGACAAAAAGAACTTTACCGCTGGGTCCTCTTCCAGGAGTGTACTTGGCAAGGTTGGTATGAAGATGTAGCCAGGGCCTCAGAGAAGTCACATTTGTGGCCTCTTGGGATATATGATTCTCCCCCCCCCCACCCCACCCCCCGCCCAGCTGTGGTTATCAGTCCTAAGGTGTGTCTTAGGTGCCCTTTATGTTCTTTGACAACAATATCTGATTTAGCTCTCTGCTAACCTTGGCTGTTTCCCCCTCTTACTTGTGTATAAGATGGTGTGCTTCTTAATAAACTTGCTTAGCATAAATCATCAGTTTATGCAAAACCTCTTACTCTCAGCTATTGTTTTGTCTTCTTTCTTTCTCATCGCTTGTCTTCTGGCTTGATACATCACTGTTTGGGACCCTTATTACTGCCAGTTCAGGCAACTGTGAATATTAAAATTATGGGCTGGGCATCATGGCATATGACTTTAATCTTAGCACTCAGGAGGCAGAGCTATGCTGATCTCTTTGAGATGATATCTCAAAGGCCCCATCCTTAGATCAAGAAGTGCAAGCAAAAACTACTGAGGAGCCACGTCTCCAGAGGTGAGTGATCTGATAGGTTATCCAACTCCAACTTGTCCAACCTAAAATATATATCAATGACACTGAATGAACTCAACAGAGTAGTTTTATATGTATATATTTATATACAAATATATGTATAATAATTAAAGAAGAAGTTTTTGCATGTGGAAGAAAGCGAGGAGACATGGGAGGAGTTTGGGACTCTGTTTCATCCTTCCAGTTCATGTGCAGCAGCATCTGGGTACCCTGAGAAGGAGGAAGTGGAAGACTGGGGACCACAGCTGTGCCCCAAAATGCATAACAGAATTATATACCACTTCAGGGCAGAAATATGCCTTGCAGAGTCTATCTTACAGTGGGGAGATGACAGAGGAAACAAACAATAATCAAACAATGTTGCACACATAGAACATAAGGTATCACAGGAATATTACATATCAATCATACAATGACCTTGGGACTGATAACCCAAACACAATATGGTGGGAAGATTGGCTTTTCATAATCTGAAGCCTCAGTCCCCCCAAGGCAATGGAATTTTTGCAAACCTGTCACACACAAAAAAAATATAAATACTCATGTATGTATAGATATGTGAGGGATCACAAATATACTTTATTTCACAGCAATTCTATTATTAAAAATATCTAACAAAGTTGCATAAATATGTTCATTAAAAGACATGTTAGTATATTAACAACTGAATTGTGATAAACTAGAAACACCAAAAATATCCATTAATAGTAGAATAAAAAAAAGTAGTGACATAATAATGTAATGAGACTCTATACTGAACAATAAGTACATGCTACTATCAAACCTATATTATAGATAGATATCATAGACACAGCACTGGATAAAAGAAATTTGACAGAACAGTCTCTACAATGTATCTTTCCAGGCATACATGTGGGCCAAGCTGACTTTTATGTGGAAGAGTTTGGCTGGGTTGTAAAGAGGCAGAGAACAAAAAAAAAAATGGCTGTGACATGATGCTAATGTTCTGTATTTTTTTATTTGAGTGAATTTCAATGAATACACACATTTCATAAAAATTTGTAGACCTGCGTCTTTGTGATTTCCTGTATATATTTTCTATCAATGAAAAAGCTCAGTTTAAAATTTCACAGAAACATATAACTCTACATACATGAGTAAAATTGAAAGAAAGCTAAAAACTAAAATACAGATAACAAGACCCAGAGACAGGCCTGAGAGAACCTGTGCACACGTTGTCTCCCATGAGACACTAGGCACTTTGCTGAGGAGGCACTCCAACAGGCCTGAAAAGGTAACAAGTGGCCGTGTGCATCAGTACCTCTCTCTGGAAAGCTATGGTCATAAGACTTGCCTTTTGCTTAACATGGGAACTGATGTCTCTAGACACTGATGTACCAAAGCAATAACAGGGTGAAATGTCCACAGGGAAGGATGAGTCTCTATCTCCAGGATATTGCATCAGGACAATTGTAAATGTACAGCATAAAGTATGGGGGTCTACTGTACAAGAGTCCAAAATTTGGTGAGGGTACTTAATAAAAACTAGTAGATCATTTTATGTGTATTTATGTATGTAAATTTCTACTTGAATATTTATGTTCATAACCTTTTCATAAACAGCCTATGTTTTAAAAATTATAAAAATAGATAGTCATGTAATTTTGTTTAATGTTTATTTTTATTTTATTTATGTGTACATGTGAGTGTTTGTGTAGATGTATGCCACTTATATTCATGTTACCACACAGGCCAGAAAAGAACATGAGGGCACTGGATCTTCTGGAGGTGGACTTAAAGACAATGGTAAAACAAACCCACAAGGGTGCTCAGAAGTAAATGTGGATTCTCTGAAAAACTAGGACGTGCTCTTAACTACTGAGCCTTCTCTCCAGTCCCAGTTACTTAGTCAATTATAAAAACCAAAGTTATCAAGACTCTTGGAAGCCTCAAATTTCTTCTGGGTGATTTGATTGATAAGGAGTAATTTGGGGACTTTCCCTGCACCTTGCATTACTTTGAAGTCAAAGAACAGCCACTGTCATGCTATATGGTTTAAGACAGGTTTACTCTATTATCAGCTGGAGCTTATAGTTAACAGCTCATCAGCCTCATGGGAAGGATACCAGAGGAAGTAAGTACTTTTTTTTTTCTTTTCTGTCAGCGTGGAGGAAGACTTGGCCCACTTCAGTAGCTGTCTGCTTTGGGGACAATTAAAATTCTATTCAGGCAAGACATCCTCAGGCAGAGGATCTGGGCACTTCCATTGGAATTATGTAAGCTGGATATCCAAATAGAGTTGTTCTTGTCCCATCAACTAAAACCCAACAACAAAACCAACAGTCTCTCCAACTCTAGGAATGACCCAGCAAGGCAACTCCAGTGACCTTGCTGGTGGTAACTGGTGACTTCAAGTTTTACCTGGTTCCTGACATGGAACTGTATGCCTCACCTTGATTGCTGTTTGTCACTGGAAGCACTACCCAGGGCTGTGCCGAAATTTTAAAGCAATCTTATCTGGTTTTGTTTTTGTTTTTTATTGCCAAAAGACATCTCCGTATCTTCTGTTCCTATGACATGCCAGAGTGGGTCTGTCTGTGAGCATATCATCAATGGTTCTCTCACTTTTAGTATTCATAAATGAAGTTCTCAACAGGCAAAATTTGTGGTATAGAAAACAATAAGAAGTTGTAAGGAGCAACTACTTACCCAATGTCAGGCATATAGTAAGACAGGGTTCAACATCAGAAGAAAGGACTCAGGAAACAGAAGACTCCCAGGTGTCTATTTAGGTCTCTAGTACTTCACACACACAATCTATTCTTGTGCGCGCCCAACTGGCCAGGAAGAACGACGCTGCAACAGAATCCTTCTGCACACGTTTATTCAGTCCTGTTTCTTCTTGTTTATATCTCCCTTGTTTATATCTCCCTCGAACCCTGGGCCTCTCACTCTTTTATACTCTCAGTTCCCATCCACGCACAGCAGGCCACGCCACTTCACCAGGCACACAGCTTCAGCTAATCAGGGCAGCAGGGGCATATCTCCACCAAAATGGATTCACCGGTATCCTGGTACACCTGCACAGCTCTCAAGATGTTTGTGGCTTATATGAGGAAGTCAGGTGCAAGTCATACGACTTAGTTGCAGTCCCTGGCGCCTTTGGGACTGCCGCCACACCCGCTCCTCACAATCTATCATAACCTACACAATGATTCATTAAACTAATAATTCTCACCACCCAAGGGCAGTGAACAATACTAAGAATGAAAGTAAATGTCACCTGTCCTTAACTTAACCTTTGATGTGCTCCTGAGTTGGATAGAAGATTGAAATTGGAAATTGGCACCTGTAACATAAAAAAGGAGATAGTAAGTAGCACCAGGGTGCTATAGCAGACAATTGGATGCCCACAGTACCAAGCTGGCTAATGCTGCACTGAAAATGGAGAGGAGCTGGAAAACAGAAGGTCCTATAAGAGCTTTTCTTGAACCATTTTTATGCTATGGCTTGTGACATACAGATAGTGGTTTGCCAGAGGCAAAACACAGGCATGGATTTTCCAATTATGACAACACCAACTTTTGATAGAAAACTACACAGTGTTAGGAGGTCTTTTATTCCAGCTCCTATCTATACTGTCTATGTAGGGAGCTCCCTAGGGTAATCTGTTAGTTATTGGCAGTCACCTGTGCTGTCTGAGGGGCTTCCATTTGGCAATGTAAGAGCTTGAGGAAGGGAAATGGAAGCTCTTCTTCAGCAAGCTGACATTCCTGACAGGGTATTCATGGAAAACTCTTCTCAGATGTACAGTATCAACATAATAAGGAGACATGTTTTAAATACAAGAAAATATTTAACATTAAGCAGAATGATAAAGAACAGATTGTCAGGACACTGAAGAGTCCCAGAGTCAAGGTGAGAAGGACAGTTATTTTAGGCTATAAACATTCAAGGGCAAGCAGGGAGTACAGGAGAAAAGATGAATGCTTGAACCAGGAGGCAACCTGCAGATCTCAGAAATGACTGAATGATTGTGTGAGGTTTGCAAAGGCATGGGCTGCAGATCTGATGGAGCTGCAGAAGCTGTAGACCCATGCTTAGGTCAATCTGCACCTCCAAATGCAAGCCCCATGTGCCTTGCCTTTGAAGTGCAGGAGTGGGTTTACTTCATCTGGCAGCTCTGCCTTTTTGTCTTTTATCAGTTGTATGTTTTCAGAGTTACGAGATTTTACTGAAGAAATACCAAAATATTTTTAAAGCCACCTACTGAATATTTTATTCCATCTATACTTCTCTAAACATAATGACAACATGCATGTATATGTAGTGAAGTCACCAGCCCTCCTCTAAGAAAACAATCTTTCACTTACCTGAAACCCTGGTCCCCTCTTTATCTAATTCTCTTACATACCATTTGTCTTGGGTTCTATCACTGATGGATACGTAGGCCACTAACTGTCAGGGCTTGAAGTTTCATTCCTGCTTTCCCAAAAGGACCAATCAGCTCCCACTGCTTTGACTTCCCATCAGGTTAGTCGGATATCCCCTTAAACAAGGAGCAGAAATAAATAAATCTTTTTTGTCTGACTTGGCTTTTGTCAGTATTTGCTATGGTAATAAGAGAAGCAACTAACTTAACTACTGAAGAGAAGCCCCTATTTATAGTATTTTAAGATTGTATGCTTATCGTATCGATAGATTTTTAATTGAATAAAGTGAAACATGTGCTTCTTTTTTTATCCAAAGACTTGGACAAATATTCATCTCTGATTTTCCAAATATTTTCATTCTCTTCTTCCAGAATTATCTGAATTATTTTATTCTTGGCCTTATTAAAACTTCTTAAACTTTCAATAATCTTATAAGAAATTTTTAGGATGGTAATTAAAATATTTATTATTTTAATATACTTGAGTAGAAAATTATTTAAATTTAATTAATGAAATAAATTCTATGTTTTCAAAGTATAAATGAAATTTTCCTTAAAATTTCTAATAAAGAAATTTTGAGTGAGCTATTAGATCATTTTTAACTGTAAATAATAGTGTGCATAGCTCTTTCATTGCTCCATTGGTATACTGGCTGGTTTTGTGTCAACTTGACACAGGCTGGAGCTATCACAGAGAAAGGAGCTTCAGTTGGGGAAATGCCTCCATGAGATCCAACTGTAAGGCATTTTCTCAATTAGTGATCAAGGGAGAAAGGGCTCCTTGTGGGTGGGACCATCTCTGGGCTGGTAGTCTTGGGTTCTATAAGAGAGCAGGCTGAGCAAGCCAGAGGAAGCAAGCCAGTAAATAAGATCCCTCCATGGCTTCTGCATCAGCTCCTGCTTCCTGATCTGCTTGAGTTCCAGTCCTGACATCCTTTGGTGATGAACAACAGTATGGAAGTATAAGCTGAATAAACCCTTTCCTCCCCAACTTGCTTCTTGGTCATGATGTTTTGTCCAGGAATAGAAACCCTGACTAAGATAGTCAGATACTTCACAAATTAAATACAATTTTCCACTTATTTTTGAACTAAAAAAATATTCAAAATAGTTTTCATATAGTATACCCTAATCATAATTTCCCTCCCTTGTCTTCTCCCAGATCCTCCTCATTCCCCCATCTATCTAACTATATGCCTTCTTTCTCTCACTTTGTAGAAAACAAGCAAGCAAATAACAAAGTGAAACAAATAATCAGAAAAATAAAACAAAGCAAAAATGAGAAACACATGCATACACCATTAAAACCCCAAATCAGAAACTGTAATAGATAAGCAAAATAAAATTAAGGTAAACAAATAAATACTCAAACAAATTGTTATGAATCAAAACATCTTCAAAAATAGCATTGAGTTTGTTTTGTATTGGCCACCTACTGCTGGTCAAGGGGCCTCACTTAAGGTTAAAATGTTGATCTATTTGAATAGCAGAATATTGGTTGGAGTCATTTTGCTGCTACATTCTTTTAGAAGAACAATATTTCATTTTCGCCTAGTTCCACGGCTTATCTGGTCTCAGAGTGTTGGCCAAACAAGCAGTGTCAAAAGCTTTTTAAAAAGTTCTATATCAACCAACTCCTTTTGTTTGGAATCAATATTTGTGCTTTGTGTGACTTTTGTTTTGTTGGAGGTTTTCAGAAATAGGGTCTTGCTATATTAAATAAAAAAGTTTGTCCTACTAAGAGGCCATTGCTTTTCAGTCTTGAATATGAAAATCTACAGATATACATTTATGTCTACAGTTATGTTTATACATTTGGGTTGTTTGTTTGTGAAGCTAAATAGAGACTCATCCCAAAGCCAAACTTCAGTACAATCGCATGCACTTCATTCTAGCTCTTGCACAATGTCCTCTGACAGTAAGAAATTGGGCTCTTACCATTACATCCATTGTTAATTTATTCAAGTTCAGTATAATAGAATAGTCACTCCAATCTGTGAGCCCATGTCTCCATGGTAAATAATTTTACCAACTAGAGTATAGACTTTTTGTACTACTCTATATCATTTTTGTATTTGCAAACAAAATTTGGTTTTTGTTGATATATCTCCCTTTTATCTAATTCTATTCTTTTATCAGGTCTATTTTCTACTGGAAAAACTTTATTATTTAAATATATTTCATTCTACTATAAATGTTAATCTGTTTCTAATCTCTGCTTTTTACAATATGTCATAGAGAATCATGCAGATATGACTTTGCAGACTAGTTTCATTTAGGAAGATTTATTTATGAGTCATTCATGTGTATAAACTTAGTAGTTCATATCTTATATACTGGTGACTAATATTCTTATGTTTTTATTTACTTATTAAAAGGTACTTTCTTAGTCTCTCTGTGTGTTACTATGACAAAACACCCCAGACTGTATAATTTATTTATTACATAAAAGAGTGGGATATTGCTAAAGGGAGCTATTATGACAACCTGAATTTGGAAGCCTGTAAAGTCTAAAATAAATTTAAAATGTGTTCACATTGCAGGCCAGCATGGCCTGCTGTTCATGTACACTTGCAACTTTACAACAGTAAACAGATGTTGAATAGTTTTCACTATGTTCTCTTTCCAATGTAGCTAGAAGTATGGAGTGAGTATGATATTCTAACTGCATTTAAGACTCCTATTAGTATTCAGAACCTGTTCTCCTAGCCTTTGTGTACTCTGCCATAAAGATATGACACTTATATCTGTCCTAATATATATATTCTCAGGCTACTAGAGTCATTGTATGGATGCCTACTGGAAAGAGGTTATTCATTCCTAAGCAAATTCTGAATGATACTCCATCCATTGGCTGTTGGTCTACAAAGATCACAAGACATACAGTTCAGCACCACCCACAGCAGCAGAATAAGGTACTAAGATAAAACATCTAAACTCAGATCTGATTTGCCTTTGTGCTTCTCTCTGTCTTCAACAGTTCTGCTTCCAAAACTGATCTGAGAACACTCCTTATATGATGTTCTTTCTTGAGAATTTGTTCTCAAGGGGCTCAAACCGAAGAAGAGGCATGAACTGAATAGCCAGCTTTCAAAGTCAGGAATCTTTGCAAGGACATCTAGCAAATTTATTCTTAAAAAAGGAAATAAGAAAATAAGATGATAATGATAGTAACCATGATTCAAAAGAGTTATTTTCACAATCGAAAATAAAATGAAATCTAAAATGAGATAAATGATCTTTTGGCTCAGAGAAAGCATCATGGATTGCATCTCTTCAAGAAAACCTCAAATGAGTCCAGGTTATTAATTTGTATAACATTGATTTTTTTGGTTACCTTTTAAATTTGGTTTTTATTACACATAGTTATGAATGCCAATGGTTCAAAGAGCTATTTTGCAACTATGTTTAGACATATTAACATTAAGGTGTTTAAGTGTATAACTGAAATTCCAAAGTGGGTATCTTTTAACTTTTTGTGTGAAAGCCCAGAAAGTAAGTAATGTGATTTTCAGCCCCAGAATTGTGTTAAAACCATTCAACTTCACTATTACAGTATTAAAAAAATAGACCAGTAGAGAATATACAAATATATTTGTATGTGGCTTTCACAATAAAACTTTAGTCAGTATAACACACAACAGGCCTTATGTCCTATGCTAGCTTCATGGTTGATCCATCATTCTTCTGCATACAAGAAATACACATCAGCAACAAAAATAGATATTACCTCAGAGTAAAAGGTTAGACAAAGTTTTCCAATCAAATGGACCCTAGAAGCTACCTGGAGTAGCCATCCTAAAATCTAATAAAATAGACTTTCAACCAAAATTACTTAAAAGGGACAGGCAAGGAAACTTCATAAGCATCAAGGGAAAATTTTAACAAAATTATATCTCAATTCTGAGCATCTCTGCCCCAAACACAAGGGCACACATATTTGTAAAAGAAACATTGTTATGTTTAAATAGGCACATATCCAACCCCACACATTAATATAGGGAGACTTTAACACCCTACTTTCACCAATTGACAGGACATTCAGACAAAAACAAAACAGAGAAATAATGAAACTAACAGAAATTATGAATCAAATGGACCTAACAGGGATCTATAGGATATTTCATCCAAACACAAGAGAACATATCTACTTCTTAGCACCTCATGGATCCTTCTCCAAAACTGACCATATAGCTGGTCACAAAGCAAGTCTCAACAGATACAAGAAAATTGAAATAATGCCTTGTATCTTATCAGACCACCTTGGAGTAAAGCTGGATTTCAACAACACAAACACCGAAGAGCCTACACACTCTTAGAAATTGAGCAATTCTTTACTCAATGATCTCTGGATCAGAGAAGAAATAAGGAAAAAAATCTAAAACTTTCTAGAATTCAGTGAAAATGAAGGCATAACATACCCAAATTTATAGGAAACAATGAAAGCAATGCTTTGAGGAAGTTCATATAGCACTAAGTGCCTTCAAAAAGAAATCAGAAACTTCTCATATCAATAATTTAAAAGTATACCTGAAAGCTTTAGTAAAAAGAGAAGCAAGCATACCAAAAAGGTAGGAAATAATCAAAACCAGGGCTGAAATCAATCAGATGGAAACCAAGGAAACAAAAGAATCACAGAAACTAAAAGCTCATTTTTTGAGAAAATCACCAAGATAGACAAACCCTTAGCCAAACTAACCAAGAGGCAAAGAGACAGTATACAAATAAACGATGCCAGTATGGGAAATGGAGACATAACAACTGACACTGAGGAAATTCAAAGAAACATCAGGTCTTCCTTTAAAAACCTGTACTCCACAAAATTGAAAATTTTTAGTGAAATGGATGATTTTCTAGACAGATAGTACTTACCCAAGTTAAATCAAGATCAGGTAAACTATTTAAATAGCCCCATAGCACCTAAAGAAATAGAAGCAGTCTTTTAAAAACCCTCCCCACAGTAAAAAACCCAGAGCCAGATGGTTTAAGTGCAGAATTAAATGTCTTCCAACAAACAAATTCCAGGACCTGAAGTGGAAACCCAAGGGTTCTTTCAAAAGTTGGAATTTGTTTGTTGGAAGTGGGTTGGGGAGCAGGGCAAGGGGGGGGGGGCTATAGGGGGCTTTGGGGATAGAATTTGAAATGTAAATGAAGAAAATATCAAATAAAAAAATCAGTTGTGTTGGATAGTGTTTTGCTGGGACAAATATGTGAAGGAGTGTTTTCTTGAACAGGACACAAGGGAAAGGATGTTTTGCTAAGGCAGCCTCATAAAGTAACATTTCTCTGAAGCAAACACAGATGAAAAGACATTCTCCTAAAAAAAGCACTTGAAAAAGCATGTGATAAAGGATCCTTCACTAACAACATGAACGTATTGGTCTGCCTTACATTGCGTAGTTAAGGTCTTTTTGTCAGGACTCTACCAGTCCTGACAAATGCATCAATCAAACTTCTGGTGGTGTGCTACTGCCTTTTGTTATTTCCACAGACTCAGACTTACTGCCAGAGTGACGTCATCTGAGACAAACTCACATGTAGTTTCTCTAAGACTCAAGTGATGAGGTAAGAATCATGGTGAGGCAACACATGTGGAGAACACAGGATGTTTGGAGGGAGTATAACAAGGACTCAATGGAATGACTAGAGTTAGCATGACAAGACTGTAGAACTAGCTGTGAAATGCTTGTTGGTCTTGAGTCTTCACTGATCATTTTGCTTTGCTGAGAGAGGCACTGCCAAGACCTTTCTATGTTCTTCCTGTTAACCATGATCTACCTGCTAACTTGTGCTGAAGCTGAGGCCTGGCTGTTTCTGCTTATTTTCATTTGCTATACCTACTCTACTGAATTGGACTGCTGGTATATCCATGAAGTATTTGTGAGTGGATTGAATTGCCACTGCTGACCTGTGAACTGAACTGCCAATTTCCTTACAATACAGATTTGCTCCAATCAACCATTTCTAAAGAGTCCTCTTCCCCCATATTCTTTCTTTTCTACTACCTCTGGTAGGTGGTATGCTAGAAGGGAAATTAAAGCATTTAAGAACCATCTTTAAAAGTAGGCTTAAAAAACACATGAAACTTAAGAAGGAAGATCAAGCTGTGGATACTCCGTTCCTTCTTAGAATGGGGAACAAAATACCCATGGAAGTATTACAGAGACAAAGTTCAGTGCTGACAGGAAAGGAAGGACCATCCAGAGACTGCCCCACCAGGGAGTCATCCCATAAACAACCACCAAACCCAGACACTATTGCATATGCCAGCAAAATTTTGCTGACAGGACCATGATATAGCTGTCTCTCGTGAGGCTATGCCAGTGCCTGGCAAATACAGAAGTGGATGCTCACAGTCATCTATTGGATGGAACACAGGGCCCCCAATGAAGGAGCTAGAGAAAGTACCTAAGGAGCTAAAGGGGTCTGCAACCCTATAGGAGTAACAACAATATGAACTAACCAGTACCTCCCAGAGCTTGTATCTAGTTGCATATGTAGCAGAGGATGGCCTAGTCAGCCATCAATGGGAGCACAGGCCCTTGATCTTGCGAAGATCATATGCACCAGTACAGGGAAATGCCAGGGCCAGGAAGCAGGAGTAAGTGGATTGGGGAGCAGGGCGGGGAGAGGGTATAGGGGACTTTCGGGATAGCATTTGAAATGTAAATGAAGGAAATATCTAATTTTTTAAAAGTAGGCTTAAAAACAATTAAAGTTACAAGGACCAGATGGTTTTAGTGCAGAATTATATGAAACTCTCAGGGAAGTGCTAATACCAAAACTCCTCAAACTATTCCACCAAGAAGAAACAGAAGGAAAACTTTCAAACTCATTCTATGATACCATAGCCACCCTGATACCTAAACCACACGAAGACTCAACAAAGAAGGAAAATTTCAGGCAGATTTCTCTTATGAACATTGATATAAAAGTACTCAATAAAATATTTGAGAACTGAATCTAGGAACACATCAAAGACATCATCCATCAAGACCAAGTAAGCTTTATCCCTGAGATGCAGGACGGTTCAATATATGAAAATCCAATTATGAACAAACTGAAAGAAAAAAAATCCCATGATTATCTCATTAGACACTGAAAAAGCCTTTCATAAAATCCAGCACCCCTTCCTATTAAAGGTATTACAGAAATCAGGAATACAGGGCACATACCTAAACATAAGGCAATATACAGCAAGCCAACATCAAACCAAATAGAGAGAAACTTAAAGCATTTCCACTAAAATCAAAGATAAAACAAGGTTGCCCTCACTCTCCCTATTTATTCAATATAGTACTTGAATTTGTAGCCAGAACAATAGTTCAACTAAAGGAGATCAAGTGGATAAAATTGGAAAGAAAGAACTCAAAGCACGACTATTTGCAGATGATATGGTAGTTTATATACACTACCTCAGAAACTCTACCAGAGAACTCCTATAGCTGATAAACAACTTCAGGAAAGTGGTCAGATATAAAATTAACTCAAACAAATCAATAGACCTCCTTATACAATTGATAAATGGGTCAAGAAAGAAACTGGGAAGCAACGTTCTTTACAATAGCCATCAATAATATAAAATATCTTGGTGTAACTCTAATCAAGCAAGTTAAAGATCTATGTGACAAGTTCCTGAAGAAAGAAATTGAAAAAGATATCAGAAGATTAAAAGATCATGGTTAGGTAGGATTAACATAGAGGAAATGGCCATTTTACCAAAAGCAATCTACAGATTAAAAGCAATTCCCATAAAACTCTGATACACTTTTTTATATAACTTGGCATAGCAATATGGAAAAACAAAAAGCCCAGGATAGCCAAAACATTCATGAACAATAAAAGAACTTCAGGAGGAATCACCATCTCTGACCCCAAGTTGTATTATAGAGCAATAGTGGGGAAAAAACCCACCAACCACCAACAACCAACAACAACTACATGGTACGGGTACAGAAATAGACACATTGATCAATGGAATTGAATTTAAGACCCAGAAATAAACCCACACACCTATGGACACTTGAATTTTGATGTAGAAGCAAAACCCATACAGTGGGAAAATGAAAGCATCTTCAACAAATAGAGCTAGATTAACTGAATGCCTACATACAGAAGAATGAAACAGATCCATAATATCACCCTGCACAAACCTCAGTCCAACTTAATCAAGGACCTCAATTTAAAATTTGAAACATTAAATTTCATAGAAGAGAATGTAGGAAGTGTCCTTGAACACATTGGTACAGAAGATAATTTCCTAAATAGAACATCAATGGCATAGGCTCTGAGATCAGCAATTTATAAATGGGACCTCGTGAAACTGCAAAGATTCTATAAGTCAAACAAGACAGTTCAGCAGCCTACAGTTTGAGAAAGCATTTTTACCACCCCTACATCTGACAGATGCCTAATATCCAAGTTTTAGAATGGACTCAAGTAGACAACAACAACACAAATAATCCATTTAAATAATACAGAACTAAACAGAGAATTCTCAACAGAGGAATCTTGAATGTCTGAGAAGAAGTTAAATAAATGTTCAAAGTCCTTAGTCATTAGGGAAATGCAAATCAAAACAGCTATAAAGTTTCATATTACATCCATCAGAATGGCTAAAATAAGAAACTTAAGAGATAGTACATTGCTGTCTTGGATGTGGAGCAAGGGGAACACTTCTTCATTGCTGGTGGCTATGCAGACTTGTACAACCATTTTGGAAATCAACTTGGAAGTTTCTCAGAAACTTGTGGGACTAGTTCTACCACAAGACCTAGCTGTATCACTCCTGGCATATACCCAAAAGATCCTCTAACATCCCATAATGACACTTGCTCAACAATATTCATAGTAGCTTTATTAATCACAGTAAGAAACTGGATACAACATACATGTCTCTCAACTGAAGAATGGGTTTAAAAAATGGTACATCGACACAAGGCAATACTATTCACCTATTAAAAACAAAGACATCATGAACCTTGCAGACAAATGGATTGAGTTTGAGAATATCATCTGGAATGAGTTAATACAGACACAAAAGGACATGTAGGGTATGTACTTACTTAAAGTGGATATTAGCCATAAAATGCAGGTAGCATGATACACTCCACAGACCCAAAGAAGCTAAAGAAGGGAGTGAGCTTGAATCCCATTTAAGAGGGGGAATAAAGTAGTCATATGAGGCAGATGGAAAGAGGGAAATGGGAGAGAGTAAGAATGGGGAGGGGAATGCAGTGTTCAGGATTTGGTGTTAGGAAGAACAGGAGATAGGGCTAGAGGGCCATGAAAAGGAATGGAAATCTGCAACTGACAAGATTGAGGAGCTGATGAGCATCTCCGGGAACAGCCAGAGACCTTACATAAGGCAGGCTCCCAAGAATCACTGTGGGTGACCTTAGTTGTGACTCACTACATTATGGATATGGAACCTGAGGAGGCCACCTCCTGTAACCTGGCAGGAACCCCAGCAAAGCTATAGAGACTCCAACCTACCCACAAAATTTTCAACCCAAAATTTATCCTGTCTCCAAGAAATGCAGGCAAAGGCTGGAGCAGAGACTGAGAGAATGCCCAACCTGTAACCAGCCCAGCTTGAGACATCCCATGGGCAAGCACCAATCCCTAACACTATTAATAATATTCTGCTATGCTTGCAGACAGGAGCATATTGTTCTCTGAAAGGCTCCATCCAACAGCTAATTTAGACAGATAACAGACACCTGCAGTCAAACAGTGGATGGAACTTAGGGACTCTTATGGAAGGATTCCAGCCCTCCCTTTCCTAAAGGGGATAGGAAGTCTACAGGAAGACCAACAGAGTCAATTATTGTGGACCCTTAGGGCTGTCAGTCTGAACCACCAACCGAAGGACATATGTGGGCTAGACCTAGATCTCCCTGCGCATGTGTATCAGATGTGCAGCTTGGTCTTCATGTGAGCCCTGAACAACTGAAATGGGGGTTATCCCAAAAACAGTTGCCTGTAGTGGGGGATATGTTCTTCTAGCTGGGCTGATTTGTCTGGCCTCAGTTGGAAGGAAGCACCTAGACTGGCAGAGACTCGAGGTGCCAGGTTGGGGAGATGCCTAGGGGCCCCCACTCAGTCAGAGGAAAAGGGAGGAGGGGAGTGGGAATGAGGGAAGGATTGTGGAAGTAGGTGACCAGCAGGGAACAGAGCGCAGGATGTAAAGTGAGTAAGTAAATTTAAACACCCATGGAAGGAGTTACAGAGACAAAGTTTGGAGCTGAAACAAAAGGATGGGCAATCTAGAGACTGCCATATCCAGGGATCCATCCCATAGTCAGCCTCCAAACGCGACACCATTGCATACACTAGCAAGATTGTGCTGAAAGGACCCTGATATAGCTGTCTCTTGTGAGATTTTGCCGGGAAGAAAACACAGAAGTGGATGCTCACAGTCAGCTATTGGATGGATCACAGGTCCCCCAATGGAGGATCCAGAGAAAGTACCCAAGGAGCTAAAGAGATCTGCAACCCTGTAGGTGCAACAACATAATGAACTAACCAGTACCCCGGAGCTCTTGACTCTAGCTGCATATGTATCAAAAGATGGCCTAGTCGGCCATCACTGGAAAGTGAGGCCCATTGGACTTGCAAACTTTATATGCCCCAGTACAGGGGAAGGCCAGGGCCAAAAAGTGGGAGTGGGTGGGTAGGGGAGTGGGGGGGGAGGGTATGAGGGACTTTTGGGATAGCATTGGAAATGTAAATGAGGAAAATACCTAATTAAAAAATATTTAAAAAATTAAATTAAAAATTAAAGTAAAACAAAATCTAGTAGAAATAATTTTTTAAAAGGAATTATTTACATATATATATAAATAATATATATTTGGTTTTTCGAGACAGGGTTTCTCTGTATAGCCCTGGCTATCCTGGAACTCACTTTGTAGACCAGGCTGGCCTTGAACTCAGAAATCTGCCTGCCTCTGCCTCCTGAGTGCTGGGATTAAAGGCGTGTGCCACCACGCCCTGCAAGTTATATTTTTGAACAATAAAATTTAAATTTACTTACAATAGGATCTGGAAAAATAAAACGCATTCATGAATAATTTAACTGAAGGGAAAAATTGCAGTAAAAACTACAGAGTTTTGCTCATAAAATATTTGAGAAGAACTGACTAAAAACATTTATTTTCATACATGAAAAAGTTTAACGTGAAAATATCAACTTTACCAGAATCATTATTAAAATTTCAATTTCTTTTTGGTTAAAAATGGGAGCCTATCCTGTAATTTAACTGTAATTTAATTGTAACTGAAAAATAAACATAATAGGACACAAAGTTATACAAAATCACACAAAATAGGAAAAAGACTTTGAAAGAATTGTAGGATTTATAGTGCTTATTCTCAAAACATACTATAATTTACTATAATCGAATAACTGTGATATAAAACATACACAAGGTTATAGGCCAATAAGACCAAATAAACTCAACGAATATGCCAAGAGCATCCAAAATGTAAATAATAAGGATGTCAACAATTTATTCTGGAATGCATGAACTTCCACAAAGGGAAAAAAAAAGTTACAATCGTTACCATTGAAAATATGCAAGTGGAGACCTCGCTGGGTTGCTGCCACTGCTGCCGCCATCGTGCCAGCCCCATGGGTCTCAGAGGTGGGTGACTCTCCAGGATGGGAGACAAGCCAATTTGGGAGCAGACTGGATCCAGCTTTATTCAGCATTACTACCAGTTATTTGATAACGACAGAACCCAACTAGGCGCAATTTATATTGATGCATCATTGCCTTACATGGGAAGGACAGCAGTTCCAGGGGAAAGCTGCCATTGTGGAGAAGCCTTCCGTTCGAGAAAATTCAGCATAGCATCACGGCGCAGGACCACCAGCCTACACCAGATAGCTATATCACCAGCATGGTTGTGGGCGAGCTCTAGGCTGAGGAAGATCCCATCATGGGTTTCCACCAGATGTTTCTATTAAAGAACATCAACGATGCTTGGGTTTGCACCAATGACATGTTCAGGCTTGCCCTGCACAACTTCGGCTGACCTCCTCCTGGCCAGATAGTCACGCTGTTTCCCCCTCCCTCTCCCCAGTCCTAGCTCACTCCTCCAGATGCTCCAAATATCATACACAAAGGAGCAGGGCCGAGGCAGGAGCGGGTGCAGGGCGCTTCTGTCACCACGGTGTTGTGCATGATGTTTGGATGCTAGACTAGTCGCACCTGACAAGAAGTTTGTGTTGTACCAGAGCATGCCTTGTAAAGACTTAAGTAATGCAAACAATTGTCGGGTTTTCTTTTTGTTTTATTTTGTTTTGTTTTTTAATCTACTGACAAGTTGCTCTAGTAACCCAAAGAAGTGAAGGAGAAAGCAGCTACCTCACCAACCGCCCAGATATTGATTTGTTCAGATGTTTCAATGCCTCATGATACAATAAAACCACAAAATTGTTCTTAACAGTTTAAAAAAAAAGAAAAAGAAAAGAAAATATGCAAGTGTTATTTCAAATTGCACTGAAGACCTAATTTGGGTCAGACAGGTTGTTCAGTGGATTGGAGTACCTGCCTTGTAAGCATTTGAGTTCAAATTCCCAGTACTCGTGTAAAACAAAACAAAACAAAACAAAACAAAGCAAAGCAAAGCAAAGCAAAGCAAAGCAAAGCAAAACAAAACAAAACAAAAGCTAAGCATTGCCATGACTAACCCCAATGCTTTTAAGGAATAGAGAGATACAGTAGCAGAATACTAAATATCCTCCTCTGTCCTTTATAAGTATGTGAGCACGTACATCTCAACCATGTGTGTGCATGCATCACAGTTTTCACACACAAACACATACAGAGAGAGAAACAGACAGAGAGACAAAGACAGAGTGAGACAGAGACAGACAGACTGACTGACTAAGATTTAAATAAAAACCTAAAGCCATAAAACACACAAACACACATAGGGGAAAATCTTCATGACTTTGTTTTGCTTCTAAAATGTATCAACAATAACAGAAGCAGTTATAGGAACAGGAAGACATATAGACTGTAATTCACCTAAATTATAAACTTCTGAGCCACACGGAGGGCACTAAGAAGGGCAAAGTTAAATCACACAATAGGAAAACTGTAGCATGGATCTGATAAGGTTTTATCATAAAGAATATATAAGAACCACAACTCAGCAATTTTCTGAAATGGGCAAAAGATTTGATTGCTATTTCTTCAAAGACCACATACAAATAACTCATAAATGCACAAAATGCTCTATAATATTCAACAGTAGTGAGGTATAAATCAAGAGCATAAGATGGTGTTATTTTCTAGCTACTGAGACAGCTATAGTTCCTTGGAAATGGGACCATAAGTGGCCGTGAGAATATGGAGATGTTCAAAGCCCTATACATGTTGGTAGAAATATAAAATAAACTGCAGCTATGGAAAATAGTTTTTCTCAAAGAACATGCATAATTACCTTAAGACCAAGAAATTCTGGTCACAGATTTAGTCCCTGCAGAACTAAAAACAGGGCTATCAGTGATCAGATGACCATCTTCACAATAACCAAAAGGTGGCAGCTATCTAATAATACATTGAATGACACATGCATGAATAAAGAAAAAGGGGTATATATGTGCATGGAAATCTCCAACCTGGAGAAAACTTAGTTCTGATTTATATAGATGCACTTTGAGCTTACTGAGTGAAATAAAGCAAATATGAAGTGCAAATGCAGTGTGATCCTGCTTCTATGCAATGTGTAGTCTATGCTCGCACATGGGCTCACAGTTTGTAACTGTGGGTAAAGGAAGAAATGTCTAGTTACTTGGTGGTCAGAGTTTTGAAAACTGCAACCCTCATGATCACGTACACTCATACAAGTGAATTGGGTATTTAAGCAAGCTGAAATGAAAAAATTATGTAATGTATTGCAACACAATAAAGCTATTTATTGAAAAAACTGTCACTGAAATTTGAAGTTATTCTATTTTAATTCTTGTGAATCTTAGGAATATTTTTTAAAATGACTATTTCTATTTTTTGGCCTGTATATAATGTAAAGAGGACATTATTAAATTCCACTGTACTTTATTTAGTAAATGTTAATTTTACTTTGAGTAATAAAATCTTCTGTTCCCATTAAAGGAAATTTATGTTCATCAGGCCCTGAATGGGACTCTAGAATTCTAGAATTTAACCTTAATCCTTAAATACCTTTATTCTTTCTAGAGAGACTTTGTGAAATTTTTGCCATGTGTTTTTCATAGTGGAGGGTAACTTGGGACATCATCTTTATCTGTTGTCTGTACATAACTTCCCATTGTCCATCAACCGTCCTTCCCATTGTTCCTAAGAAATACTCAAACATTTTAAGGAGCCAAGAGCTACTACCTTCTTGGCCATAGAGGGTCACTGGCTTCAGTGGAGCAACCTGAAGCACACAGTTCGCATTCCTGTCATGAGTCAAAAGGCTGTAGGTATTTGCTTCTGAACATTGGAATTCCAGCATTGAGAATTGGGAAGTTCCCAAGACTGGGATGTTTATGCGATTCTCCATATAACTGTCAGAAAGCAGATGCTCATGACCCAGGAGAGGGAACAAGCAAGGCAGAGGGCATCAGGGGACTTCCACAGTGCCAGTGAAGAATAGCTTCTCTGCTGAAGCCAGCCTTGACTCCTGTGAGAATCTTCAACTCAAGCTGCCTTTTCAAGCATAAACGATTCAAGTAAATTTGCAGTGTTTGCACCAAAAGATTCTAAGCACAACATTTGAAGTAAACACAAATGCATTCAGGGTTAAATTATAAATTATGCACAGGCTTTTACAACTTCAAAGACATTCTATATTTGTAAAAAGTAATTTCATATTTCCTGCCTCTATCACCCTCAGGATAAATACTTAATCTCCTTAGCCATTCTGGGTGTTCAGGTGAAATCATGTCAGAAACAAAGAAAGTCTAATAGTCTACATGAGGCTAACACATTCTCTATTCCAAGCAAAAAGCAATACAGCTTTCATATGAGTAGAGCCAGGCACACAGAGTGCCCAGCATGCTCAAAGTGGCCATAGAGGGAGCACCACTGTTTATCTCAATTTTGGTAGTCTCAGATCTTACATTTAGAAGTTATCCAGCCAGCGTTTCATGCTAAGGCCAGCTTTCTGTGTGTGGTCTGATTCCTCATACCTCACAGTTTAGCATAGAGACACAAACAAGCACACTAAGTTCTCAGGCACCATTCAAAAATGCCTGGGTTTAAAGGGTTCTGTTTCAGTGTAAGGACAAAGCTTCCTATTGGATGAGCTGTAGGGGGTTTCCAAAGGGGAGACCTTGAAATGGGAAAACAATTGAAATGTAAACAAAGAAAATATCTAATTTTAAAAAAAGAGAGAGAGAAAGGTTTCTTGTAACTAGGGATGGCCTGGCAAATACTATGTAGCTAAGTCTAGCCTTGAGATCCTGATTTTATTGCCTCTACCCCCTAAGTAGAGAACATACAGGGATATGTCACCATACCTAGCTTATTTGCATATTTTAAAATGTATTTTTAATTAGAATACAAAATTGCAGGTTTCCCCATGTGTGTTTACTCATGCATTGTTTTGGTTGATGCATTTCTCAACCCACTCATCCATGATGCTTCAACCCTTTTGTACCTAATCCTGCCATTTCTACTTTCTTACCACATGTGTGTCTTACCTTCCCCACCTCTCACCTTCAAAGCTTGTTTTGTTATCCTATCAGTCTATTACAGTTTCCTGTACTCTAACTCCTGCTCAATTCCACATACATAACGTACATAAAAGAAAAGGTGGGAGTTTAATATGAGAGAACACTTGCTGTATTTGTCTTTCTGACCTGGGTTAGCAAATTTAATAGAATATTTTCTAATTTACTTCATTTTTAAAAATAAATGAATAATATCTTTTTCCTTATGGACAAAATTCCACTCTACCTTGTTGAGGTTTGGTCTATATCTGTTGCAATTCTAAATTCTGTATTCAAAGGTCTAGCCTAAAAGTGACTTCTTAGGTTTACAAGTTTTTGTCGTGCAAACTTTGTTCCTTGATTTAAAACTATTGGTTAAATAAAAATGGCTACAGCCAATTACTGGAGGCATCAGAGGTAGGTGGATTAGGAGTGACCTGGGGGCTGGTATTCCCCTGTACTGGGGCATATAAAGTTTGCAAGTCCAATGGGCCTCTCTTTCCAGTGATGGCCAACTAGGCCATCTTTTGATATATATGCAGCTAGAGTCAAGAGCTCCGGGGTACTGGTTAGCTCATAATGTTGTTCCACCTATAGGGTTGCAGATCCCTTTAGCTCCTTGGCTACTTTCTCTAGCTCCTCCATTGGGAGCCCTATGATCCATCCATTAGCTGACTGTGAGCATCCACTTCTGTGTTTGCTGGGCCCCGGCATAGTCTCACAAGAGACAGCTACATCTGCGTCCTTTCAATAAAATCTTGCTAGTGTATGCAATGGTGTCAGCGTTTGGATGCTGATTATGGGGTGGATCCCTGGCTATGGCAGTCTCTACATGGTCCATCCTTTCATCTCAGCTCCAAACTCCGTCTCTGTAACTCCTTCCATGGGTGTTTTGTTCCCAAATCTAAGGAGGGGCATAGTGTCCACACTTCAGTCTTCATTCTCCCTGAGTTTCATGTGTTTAGCAAATTATATCTTATATCTTGGGTATCCTAGGTTTGGGGCTAATATCCACTTATCAGTGAATACATATTGTGTGAGTTTCTTTGTGAATGTGTTACCTCACTCAGGATGATGCCCTCCAGGTCCATCCATTTGGCTAGGAATTTCATAAATTCATTCTTTTTAATAGCTGAGTAGTACTCCATTGTGTAGATGTACCACATTTTCTGTATCCATTCCTCTGTTGAGGGGCATCTAGGTTCTTTCCAGCTTCTGGCTATTATAAATAAGGCTGCTATGAACATAGTGGAGTATGTGTCCTTCTTACCTGTTGGGGCATCTTCTGGATATATGCCCAGGAGAGGTATTGCTGGATCCTCCGGTAGTACTATGTCCAGTTTTCTGAGGAACCGCCAGACTGATTTCCAGAGTGGTTGTACAAGCCTGCACTCCCACCAACAATGGAGGAGTGTTCCTCTTTCTCCACATCCTCGCCAGCATCTGCTGTCACCTGAATTTTTGATCTTAGCCATTCTGACTGGTGTGAGGTGGAATCTCAGGGTTGTTTTGATTTGCATTTCCCTGATGATTAAGGATGTTGAACATTTTTTCAAGTGCTTCTCTGCCATTTGGTATTCCTCAGGTGAGAATACCAGGGCCAAAAAGGGGGAGTGGGTGGGCAGGGGAGTGGGGGTGGGTGGATATTGGGGACTTTTGGTATAGCATTGGAAATGTAAATGAGTTAAATACCTAATAAAAAATGAAAAAAAAAAAAAAAGGAGTGACCTGGGGGAAGGAGGAGGCCTGGGAAAGAGAGGAAAGAGGAGAGGGAGGAGGAAGTTAGCATGAAGGGAGAAGAACTATGAGCAGATAGCCAGGGGAAACAGCAAGTATCTGTGTTACACTGCTAGGTAGGTATCCAGGCCTGCAGTTAAAAGAGTAGACTAGTGGTGACCCACATGTATTATCAAATCCAAATAAAATAACCATAGTTGGGGTCTCATTTATTTGTAAACTAGTCGAGGATAAGCTTAAATTGCTCATAATACACTATTTGTTTTCATTATCCATATTCATCATCAATTGATAGACATCTAAGCTGATCTTATCTCCTGGTTATTGTGAATAAAGCAGCAATAAATATGAATGTTTAAGTCTTGCTGTGGTAGAATATAAAACCCTCTAGGAATATGATCAGTGGTCACATTTAGAAATGCTTTACACTTACTAATATCTGTGGTGTAGGGAGGGATGCAAATATGTATGGATGCCCATACTATGATGCATGGTTAGAGGTCAGAAAAAGAGAAGTTTAACAGTTTAATTCTCTCCTTCCGAATTCCACTCCCAAGCACTCTAGCAAACCCAGGATCATAGAATCAGAGGTGAGGAGGACACAACATCTGCCCCAACACCAAAAGTAACTGGGACCAGTGAGACCCAGGCACGCAGGAACTCCACAGGACCAGTGGCACAGGTTCCTTCCAGTCTGAGCCAGTGCCCTGAACAGACCTTGGGTGCAAATTCTGCAGTCAGTCCCACAACACCTAGAAGAAGCTCCATGCCAGGTGCTCTAACACACACAGAACCACAGGATGCCAAGATCCCAGGAGCTTTGTCATACCAGGAACTCAGGATCCCAGAGGCAGCTTGACTCTTAGGAGCTCTGAAATACCCAGGATCTCAGGATCACAGGATCACAGAATGACAGGATCACAGGGAGAGCTGAACTCAGAGGAGTTCTGACACAACCAAGGTCACAAGGAAAGAGAGGTTCCAGTCAGATACAGCGAAGGCAGGTAGCACTAGAGATAATCAGATGTCAGAAGGCAACCATAAAAGCATAAGCAACAGACACCAAGGTTACCTGGCATCATCAGAACCCAATTCTCCCACCATCGAAAGTCCTGGATACACCATCAAACCAGAAAAGAAAGAATTGGATCTAAAATCACTTCTCATGATGGTGATAAAGGACTTTAAGAAGATCATAAATAACTCCCTTAAAGAAATACATAACACAGGTAAAAAGCTAGAAGCCCTTAAATAGGAAACACAAAAATCCCTTAAAGAATTACAGGAAAACACAACCAAAGAGGCTAAGGAAATGAACAAAACCATCCAAGATCTAAAAATAACACAATAAGGAAATGACAAAAAGAGACAACCCTGGAGTTAGAAAACCTCGGAAAGAGATCAGGAGTCCTAGATGCAAGCATCACCAACAGAATACAAGAGATAGAAAAGAGAATCTCAGGTGCAGAAGATACCATAGAAAACATTGATACAAGAGTCAAAGGAAATGCAAAAAGAAAAAAGCTCCTAACCCAAAACATCTAGGAAATCCAGGACACAATAAGAAGACCAAATCTAAGAATAATAGGTATAGAAGAGAGTGACTATTCCCAACTTAAAGGGCCAGTAAATATCTTCAGCAAAATTATAGAAGAAAACTCCCCTAACCTAAAGAAATAAATGCCCGTGAACATACAAGAAGCCTACAGAACTCCAAATATACGGGGCCAGAAAAGAACTTCCTCCTGTCATATAATAATCAAAACATCAAATGAACTAAACAAAGAATATTAAAAGTACTAAGGGAAAAAGGTCATGTAACATATAAAGGCAGACCTATCAGAATTACAACAGACGTCTCACCAGACACTATGAAAGCTAGGAGATTCTGGGCAGATGTCATAGAGACCCTAAGAGAACACAAATGCCAGCACAGGCTACTATACCCAGCAAAACTTTCAGTTGCTTTGATATCTCTTAACATCAATGGGTTTAATTCCCCAAAAAATACATAGACAGACTGGATATGTAAACAGGACCCAGCATTTTGCTGCATACAGGAAATGTACCTCAATTACAAAGACACTACCTCAGAATAAAAGGTTGGAAAACAATTTTACAAGCAAATTGTCCCGAGAAACCAGCTGGAGTAGACATTCTAATATTGAATAAAATCAACTTTCAACAAAAAGTTATCTCCTTCTACTGTGTTCTATGTATTGAAATTGGATCTCTGGGTTTGGCAGCTATATTTCTTTTTTTTATTATATATATATTTTTATTACGTATTTTCCTCAATTTTATTTCCAATGCTATCCCAAAAGTCCCCCATACCCTCCCCCCACTCCCATACCATGATTTCCCACTTTTTGGCCCTGGCATTCCCCTGAACTGGGGCATATAAAGTTTGTGTGTCCAATGGGGCTCTCTTTCCAGTGATGGCTTACTAGGCCATCTTTTGATACATATGCAGCTAGAGTCAAGAGCTCAGGGGTACTGGTTAGTTCATAATGTTGTTGCACCTACAGGGTTGGAGATCTCTTTAGCTCCTTGGTTACTTTTTCTAGCTCCTCCATTGGGGGCCCTGTGATCCATCCAATAGCTGACTGTGAGCATCCACTTCTGTGTTTGCTAGGCCCCGGCCTAGTCTCACAAGAGACAGCTATATCACGGTCCTTTCAGCAAACGCTTGCTAGTGTATGCAATGGTGTATCGTTTGGAGGCTAATTATGGGATGGATCTCTGGATATGGCAGTCTCTAGATGGTCCATCCTTTTGTCTCAGCTCCAAACTTTGTCTCTGTAACTCCTTCCATGGGTGATTGTTTCCAATTCTAAGAAGAGGCAAAGTGTCCATACTTTGGTCTTCGTTCTTCTTCAGTTTCATGTGTTTTACAAATTGTCTCTTATATCTCGGGTATACTACGTTTCTGGGCTAATATCCACTTATCAGTGAGTACATATCATTTGAGTTGTTTTGTGACTGTGTTACCTCACTCAGGATGATGCCCTCCAGGTCCAACCATTTGCCTAGGAATTTCATAAATTCATTCTTTTTAATAGCTGAGTAGTACTCCATTGTGTAAATGAACCACATTTTCTGTATCCATTCCTCTGTTGAAGGGCATCTGGGTTCTTTCAAGCTTCTGGCTATTATAAATAAGGCTGCTATGAACATAGTGGAGAATGTGTCCTTCTTACGGGTTGCGACATCTTCTGGATATATATGCCCAAGAAAGGTATTTCAGAATCCTCAGGTACTATGTCCAATTTTCTGAGGAACCGCCAGACTGATTTCCATAGTGGTTGTACAAGCTTGCAATCCCACCAACAATGGAGGAGTGTTCCTCTTTCTCCACATCCTCTCCAGCATCTACTGTCACCTGAATTTTTGATCTTAGCCATTCTGACTGGTGTAAGGTGGAATCTCAGGGTTGTTTTGATTTGCATTTCTCTAATGATTAAGGATGCTGAGCATTTTTTCAGGTGCTTCTCAGCCATTTGGTATTCCTCAGGTGAGAATTCTTTGTTTAGCTCTGAGACCCATTTTTTAATGTGGTTATTTGATTTTCTGGAGTCCGCCTTCTTGAGTTCTTTATATATATTGGATATTAGTCCCCTATTTGATTTAGGATAGGTAAAGATCCTTTCCCAATCTGTTGGTGGCCTTTTTGTCTTATTGACGGTGTCTTTTGCCTCACAGAAGCTTTGCAGTTTCATGAGGTCCCATTTGTCAATTCTCTATCTTACAGCACAAGCCATTGCTGTTCTATTCAGGAATTTTTTCCCTGTACCCATATCTTCAAGGCTTTTCCCCACTTTCTCCTCTATAAGTTTCAGTGTCTCTGCTTTTATGTGGAGTTCCTTGATCCACTTACACTTGACCTTAGTACAAGGAGATAGGAATGGATCAATTTGAATTCTTCTACATGATAACCACCAGTTGTGCCAGCACCATTTGTTGAAAATGCTGTCTTTCTTCCACTGGATGGTTTTAGCTCCCTTGTCGAATATTAAGTGACCATAGGTGTGTGGGTTCATTTCTGGGTCTTCAATTCTATTCTATTGGTCTACTTGTCTGTCACTATACCAGTACCATGCAGTTTTTATCACAAATGCTCTGTAGTAAAGCTTTAGGTCAGGCATGGTGATTCCACCAGAGGTTCTTTTATCCTTGAGAAGAGTTTTTGCTATCCTAGGTTTTTTGTTATTCCAGATGAATTTGCAGATTGCTCTTTCTAATTCGTTGAAGAATTGAGTTGGAATTTTGATGGGGATTGCATTGAATCTGTAGATTGTTTTTGGCAAGATAGCCATTTTTACTATATTGATCCTGCCAATCCATGAGCATGGGAGATTTTTCCATCTTCTGAGATCTTAATTTCTTTCTTCAGAGACTTGAAGTTTTTATCATACAGATCGTTCACTTCCTTAGTCACGCCAAGATATTTTATATTATTTGTGACTATTGAGAAGGGTGTTGTTTCCCTAATTTCTTTCTCAGCCTGTTTATTCTTTGTATAGAGAAAGGCCATTGACTTGTTTGAGGTAATTTTATATCCAGCTACTTCACCGAAGCTGTTTATCAGGTTTAGGAGTTCTCTGGTGGAATTTTTAGGGTCACTTATATATACTATCATATCATCTGCAAAAAATGATCTTTTGACTTCATCTTTTCCAATTTGTATCCCTTTGATCTCTTTTTGTTGTCGAATTGCTTTGGCTAGGACTTCAAATACTATGTTGAAGAGGTAGGAAGGAAGTGGACAGCCTTGTCTAGTCCCCGATTTTAGTGGGAAGGACAAGGGGCACCCACCCCACCTCCCCCACACACACCAAGTTCTCAGTCTCCCGCATCCCACGCTGGATAAGGCAGAGGAGCTGAGAACAGAATAGGGGTCCAGGAGCAGCACCAGGCCCTGGAGATACAGGAAGAGAGGTCAGGGGGAAAGAAGGGTTGCTGGGTGATTCCCAAGCAGGCAAAAGTCTTTAGTCTGTCCTTGGTGAACAGAGACAGTCTATGGTTTTAGAGCTTTATTGTAGCAAGGCAGGGGGAAAGAGAAAAGGTAGAAAGAGAGAGACCAGCCAGGGCCTAGAGGAGAGAAGGGGGAAGGGAAAGAGAGAAAGAGAGAGAGAGTAAGAAATGTGGGGGCTTATAGAGAGAGGGGGGCTAAAAGTTTAGAGAGAGAGTAAGGAAAGTAAAAGCTTAAGAGAGCGAGAAGGGGCCAAGCATCCCCTCTTATAGTGGGCTTGTTATCTTGTTGTTGCTAGGTAACTAGGAGGAATCTATCCTGAAGGTCAGAAGCTTGGGACACTGTGTATGTGACTACTAGCCATGAGCCTCTCCTGTGGGGGCTGTGGTAGTGGTCACTTCGACAGGAGCCCAGGGTCCAGGAGACATGAGGGAACTCCTGTACCATGTAGGTGAAAATTATCACCCATCAGGTTCTACCGAGGTTCAGATCTCAGCTTGACTGGAGACTAAGCTGTCTGTGCATAGCCCATTGCCCCACAACTGGTTATGTATATCACAATGTAAATATTTTGTAGATAGATGTTTGCCAAAGGAGTTGTAACTCAGGTTGAAAACCACTGGCATTGTGACTTAACAGGTTTACAACCAAATTAACACTGAATGAAGGTTCATCTTTCCCAGTAGCCTCACCAGTATTTTGGCCATGAGAGGTCCATGCAGATTCACTTCTTTTAATCTCTTCCTTCTTTACTTCTTCTTCTTCTTCTTCTTCTTCTTCTTCTTCTTCTTCTTCTTCTTCTTCTTCTTCTTCTTCTTCTTCTTCTTCTTCTTCTTCTTTTATCTTTGTAGGCCAGGATATAATTCAAAGCCTCATACATGCTAGGCATGTGGTTTGCCAGTGCATCTTCAAGCTCAGCCCCTCAACTCTTTCTTAGGGAGGCATTTCCACATGTAACTCTGTTTTGTTCATGTCAACTTGACACAAACCTAGATATAACTGGGGAAGAGAGAATCATTGTTGAGAAAAATGTCCCCATCAGATTGTTTGTAGGCAAGTCTATGGAAAATTTTTTCTACTGATGTGGGAGGGCCCAGATCACTCTGGATGGTGCCATGCCAGGAAAGTGAGCCTGAACAAGCTATGTGTAACAATAAGCAGTGTTCTTCTATGACCTCTTTCAATTTCTGCATCCAGGTTTCTGCCTTGAGTTCCCATCCTGGTTTCCCTTTATGCTGAACTGTAAACTGTAAGATAAAACAAGCCCTTTCCTTCCTAAGTTTCTTCTGATGATGGTGTTTTGTCACAGCCATAGAAGACCTAACTTAGTCACAGTATTGGATTTGTTTCCTGACTGTCATTGTTTTCAGAAAAAAAGCTTCCTGTGTCACTGAGGGGTGGGAACCTCTATTCTCTTCCTTGGGACATTTAAAGTTCTTCTCTTACATCTTCTGAATTGATCTTTAAAAAAAATTGATGATAGCATAAAGCTTAGTTTCTCTTTATGCTACTAGGATTCCAGAATATATGAGAAGCCTAGCTATTTCTTCTCTGACACAGGTGTTGCCTGGCTCTTGCTCTGAGATACCTCATTACCACAGCACTTTACATGGAAAGATATTACAAGGTAAATATTCTTGTCTCATTGGGATTATAGTCAGAATATAGATGTGGCATTTTCCTACCTTAAACCATATAGGAAACAAAAACTGCCTGAAGATTGTCAACATGGATTCTTATTTCATATGCAAGGGGGATCCATAAGTAATTGTGCAAAATCAAAAAATAAATGAAAGCAAGAAGTGTGTGAGTTAAAAAACTGTCTCTAGCACATGTCTCATTGGGGATAGCCAATAGACTCTCTTTTGATATTCAGGGGTCTTCTCTCTCTATTCTTAGCTTCCCACTGTGGAAATAATTGTAGCCCTTGTCATGAGTCATCACATCCATAGTTCAATATGGACTAGAATAAAATGGACAAAAATCTGGACAGAAAAAAATTCATGAATAAACTGTTCTTTGAAATATTATAAAAAAGGTCTGGCCTCTAAGTTATAAATGTAGGAGGTATTTATACCAAGTGATTAACCTATTTTAAATGCAAACTACCAAGTGGAATTCAAGGGAAGAATTATATTCATTCTCATAAGAAGATAGATGCTTTGTCTGTTTCAGATAGAACTCAGGAAAACTCATCTCACCACCTATAGGCTAAAAGACATTGGAACATCATGCAGATGTATGGATTTCTACTTCAATACAGATCTTTGTCCTTTCTCCAACCCCCAAACCTCCTTCCCGCCCCCCACAGACACACCAGAAGTCATCAATTCTGGAGAACTAATTTTAAGTGTTTTCTTCCATGACTTCATGACTATGTATTCACATTTTTTCGGCACAAGGTTGGGGGTTATCACAGAAACCATCTATGTCTCTCTTTCTCAATTGTGAGCCTGGAGTCAATCATTTTTAAAGTGTAGCAATTTTAAAGTGCTAGTCTTTCCCTGCTGCTTGCCTTCTGTTTCTTTAAAGACTCAAGCTGTCAAGTTATATCATTTCTCATTCTGAAGATAAGACAGAGAAACTAATGAAGTGCAAAGCCCTGTCACTAACAATAGGAAGCAGAAAGCAGAAATAGAACCCTGGGCTGCATGCTGTACCCCGAGGAGGTCTCAGAAACTCTGCTCAGGTGAGACAAAATTCCTGACTTCACCTAAGAAGAAAATTTCTGGGCAAATTGATATGAATCAAAGTTGGCACCTATAAAGAGATTTTCAACACATATTTGAGCATGGGCATTAATTGATACAAAGGATCCCAGCATCATACATACTCAAGTGTGGGAGTAGGCTATTTTATGGAAAGCCACTTGTCAGGGTGTTGGCAACAGCTGAGTGTATAATCCTGGAGACTTTTGAGTGCAGCTTGTACAGAGTATGTAAGGAATCTTCCTCCCTTCTTTTTCTCTTTCCCTTTCTAGTTTGACAGGGCAATGGACATTTCCAGGCAGTGGAGAGATGTGGAATTATAAGGTAAAACATGTTCACAGAGCTTGTACAAGGGGATTAAAACATGAGAGAATACTCCATGAGGCCTCAGTCCTACAGAAATAACTACAGGGGAGCTAAGAATAGAAGAGGAAGCCTTCCCCAAGAACATTCCAATTGGATTTCTGGTGCCAAATAGTCAGCCCTGAAAACATATATTCAGGTAGAACTATATTGGCTCAACCGCTTATGGATACAAGCATATACACATAATTACAATTAAAGAACAATAAGGACATATAATTTAGAAAGACTTTGAGAAGTATTGTGGAAGATTTGGAGGGAAGAAAGGGAAAGGGGAAAATGTAATAGAATTCTATTCCCAAAAGCTAAAAAGTACTTTTCTGTAAATGGTAGTTTTTATATTTTATCAACTTTTTATTTTTAAGCTTTCTGAAAACTTCAGGGTTATAGCTGGGAAAGTAGAAAGCTCATACTTGGCCACATACACTCAAGCCTCAAGGATGATTACTACACTAGTCACTTGTTATAGTTCTACATAGCAAGAGTAAGGATTCTATGTGTAAAACCTTCACATAAATATTGTTAGCTATGCTGAATTTTTAGCTCTCCACTAAAGAGGACATCAACAAACATCAAGGTAAAGGTGTCTCTTCACTTCTCATGTGTTCTTCATTTCTCATGAGTTTCTCTTCTCACACAAACCACATCACACACACTGGTAAATCCCTGACAAACATTGCCCAGGCCCATTACTTACTTAGCCCTTTCTCTGCGTTCTTATAAATACAGAAAATTTTCTCAGGAAAAAGAAATGACTTGTTAAGAAGCTATTTGATTTGAAAGAGTAGGAATTAATTTTATTTTGGATACATATTTTTTTCTCAATTGTATTAGAGTCTTGTAAGAAGTGAATTTTTTGATGTTCCAACAACATTGGTGCTGGAAAGCCAGTGCATAGTCTTTTAGAATCAAATGTAGTTTGGAGGCAGAAACATTTTTTCCTACTTTAATTTTACTTTTCATACCTAGTCTAGTAACTAAACTTCTGGAACAGTACTGCTTCTCTGAGATAACATAGTGGTCAAATAAATGATACATATTAAATTGTTTTGGCCATGCTCAACCCCCAAGGAGTATTATAAAAAGAGGTTTTTTTTGAATGATTTTTTAGGCTGCCAAGTGTGTCTGAAAGCTTAAGAAACCCTTTCTTCCCGGTATCTGTAAATAAAGAAGAGGTATACTTTTCTGAAGACACACTTCAAACAAATATAACTAGATTTCCATGCCTCCTGCAAGTGTACATTCTCCAATGATAATCTTCCGGCCTGCATTGTCAATGCACTTCCATCCCTCTACTTCAGAAGTTGGAGTGTGTGGGGTGCCTGCTAATTTGTACTTGTTAATAACATACTAGCCTTGACTAACTTAATCACTGCCTTTTTGAACAAATTTCATTCTCAAGGCCTTTGCCTCCTCACCAACCCTGTATTATCAACTTAATTGCCTCATTTTGGATATTGTGTGCTAGTATCGACTGATTGAATTAATCTTTGGTTTAAGAGCTAGTTTTATAACTAAGACTGGAATCTCATTACAAGTTCCTAGAAATGTGATTAGCAGATCTGTAAAAACTATATGAACATATGTGGACCTTCTCAAGGAGCCAACTCTACTCTCCATCTCTATAACCTCCTAATGCCTTTTACCTGTACTGAAATTTTGCCTTTGTTGAAGTATTTTATACCTTTATTTTGAACAATTGGGAATATGGGCTAATCATCAAAAGAAAAAAACTTTTTAAAAATTATTTGAGCAATTAAAACAGAAAAGAACAAATAGATTGATAGGAGAGAAAAACTCAAGAAAGAGAAGATGGATTGGAAAAGGACCTATAATGAGGGCCAGAGTAGATAGAATAACCCCATTAAAAAATGGGGCTCAGAACTGAACAAAGAATTCTCACCTGAGGAATACCGAATGGCAGAGGAGCACCTGAAAAAATGTTCAACATCCTTAATCATCAGGGAAATGCAAATCAAAACAACCCTGAGATTCCACCTCACACCAGTCAGAATGGCTAAGATCAAAAATTCAGGTGACAGCAGATGCTGGCGTGGATGTGGAGAAAGAGGAACACTCCTCCATTGTTGGTGGGATTGCAGGCTTGTACAACCACTCTGGAAATCAGTCTGGCGGTTCCTCAGAAAATTGGACATAGTACTACCGGAGGATCCAGCAATACCTCTCCTGGGCATATATCCAGAAGATGCCCCAACTGGTAAGAAGGACACTTGCTCCACTATGTTCATAGCAGCCTTATTTATAATAGCCAAAAGCTGGAAAGAACCCAGATGCCCCTCAACAGAGGAATGGATACAGAAAATGTGGTACATCTACACAATGGAGTACTACTCAGCTATTAAAAAGAATGAATTTATGAAATTCCTAGCCAAATGGATGGACCTGGAGGGCATCATCCTGAGTGAGGTAACACATTCACAAAGGAATTCACACAATATGTACTCACTGATAAGTGGATATTAGCCCAAAACCTAGGATACCCAAGATATAAGATACAATTTCCTAAACACAAGAAACTCAAGAAAAATGAAGACTGAAGTGTGGACACTATGCCCCTCCTTAGAAGTGGGAACAAAACACCCATGGAAGGAGTTACAGAGACAAAGTTTGGAGCTGAGGCAAAAGGATGGACCATCTAGAGACTGCCATATCCAGGGATCCACCCCATAATCAGTATCCAAACGCTGACACCATTGCATACACTAGCAAGATTTTATCAAAAGGACCCAGATGTAGCTGTCTCTTGTGAGACTATGCCGGGGCCTAGCAAACACAGAAGTGGATGCTCACAGTCAGCTAATGGATGGATCACAGGGCTCCCAATGGAGGAGCTAGAGAAAGTACCCAAGGAGCTAAAGGGATCTGCAACCTTATAGGTGGAACAACATTATGAACTAACCAGTACCCCGGAGCTCTTGACTCTAGCTGCATATGTATCAAAAGATGGCCTAGTCGGCCATCACTGGAAAGAGAGGCCCATTGGACTTGCAATCTTTATATGCCCCAGTACAGGGAAATGCCAGGGCCAAAAAAGGGGAGTGGGTGGGTAGGGGATTGGGGGTGGGTGGGTATGGGGGACTTTTGGTATAGCATTGGAAATGTAAATGAGCTAAATACCTAATAAAAAATGGAAAAAAATGAATATATGATTTGGAAGAAATATTCTATTCCCTGTGGAAGTGAAGCAGAGGGCTCTCAATTTCATAGATGAAGAATACTAGCAAGAGATAAAATTATATATTACCATTGCTGGAAAGTCACCATGGTTTTTCTTGAATATCTAGTCCTTTTTGAATGTGACTGAACCTAAAGCAAACTAAAGTACTTGATTGACACTGGACTCTAGGGTGAAATCCTGGAAAGTGTTGTGTAGTCAGGAAAGAGAGTGGCAAATAACATTGTGAGTTGCTGTGGAAAGGAACAGAGATGCTAAGAGTGGTTCTAATAGGTCACATGCAATCCAACAGTAGTCCTAAGGATTTAATCAAGGCAGATTGCAGAAGAGAGAAAAAAGCGTGTAGCTAACAAAGGTTTTCTTGGTAGCTGAGAATACCTTAACATGTTTTGCCACTTGTTAAAGGTGATGTGGGAAATGTCTGTATTTTTTTACTCAGAAAGGATAACCTGAAAAGAGAAGTACACGTGAATCATGTTGTTGGGCTATTCCTTGCTCCAGGAGCGCTCCTTCCTGCAGCTTTCAAACCAAACAGACAGAAAGGATAGGCACTTCTGAAAAAGTTGGTGTTGGTACTCATTCTATGTATGTGGTTGATCCCCTTGGCTCAGTCTGAGCTCAACCTGGTAACTTTTTCTAACAAATAGACTCTGCAAAAAAGTTGACTTTAGCGATTCACAAAAAGACTGTGACTTCCATGTTGGACAGTCTACCTTCAGAGGATCAAAAGAAGAGTTAAAGATGTAATGCTTGTGGCAATAGACACTACTTAAGCCCAGGTCTCTCTACCACCCTGACTATGAGTGAGACACTCTTCATTCCCAAGTAAGCTTTAATATAATTGCAGCCCCAGTAGATATTTCAGTCACATCTCTGAAGGATTCTGAGTTAAGCCGTGTTTGGTGCTTGACCCACAAGATCTGTAAGTGGTATAATAATTACATTCTCTTTAAGTCCCCTCAAGACTCTTTTATGCAGAAAAAGGAAAGTCAAGCAGGATTAATCTTATAAAGAGTCAGAATCTAATAGAGAAAGAAAAGTTTAATAAAAAAAAAGATGGCATATTTTCAGCTAATGTCATTACTATTGGGTCTTAGGAGCTTCTTGCTATCCAGGTTTCTGGTACTTTCTAGTGGCTAATTGCCCCTGCCCCCATTTCCCATCCCCCATTGCTATACACATGTTCAATTTCCCAACCCTCTGTAGTTCTTGCCTGCCTCCTCCTATACTTGATCCTGCTCTCCCTTTGCCCTCACCATCTTTAATTTCTCCCAAGTCCCTCCCACCCTCTACCTCCCATGATTATTTTGTTCGCCCCTCTAGGAAGGATAGAGGCACCCACACTTTGGTCTTCTTCCTTTTTGAGCTTCATATGGTCTGTGAAATGTACCACAGGAATTCCTAGCATTTTGCTTCATATCCACTTATCAGTGAGTACATACCATGCGTGTTCTTTTGTGACTGTGTTACATCACTTAGGGAGATATATTCTAGTTCCATCCATCTACCTGCAAATTTCCTGAAGTCACTGTTTTTAATAGCTGAGTAGTACTTCACTGTGTAAATGTACCACATTTTCTGTATTCATTCCTCTGTTGAAGGACATCTGGGTTGTTTCCAACTTGTAGCTATTGTGAATATGGCTGCTATTAACATAGTGGAGCATGTGTCCTTGTTATATGTTGGAGCATCTTTTGGGTATATGCCCAGGAATGGTATACCTGGATCCTTAGACACTGCAATTTCTAATTTTCTGAGGAACCTCCCGACTGATTTCCAGAATGGTTATACCAGCTTGCAATTCCACCAACAATGGAGGAGTATTTCTCTTTCTCCAGATCCTTGCCAGCATCTGCTGTCACCTGAGTTTTTGATCTTCGTCATTCTGACTGGTGCAAGGTAAAATCTCAGGGCTGTTTTGATATGCATTTCCCTGATGACTAAGGATGTTGAACATTTCTGTAGATGCTTCTCGCCCATTCGAATTTCCTTAGTTGAGAATTCTTTGTTTGGCTTGGTACCCCATTTTTAATAGGGTTATTCATTTCTCTGGAGTCTAACTTCTTGACTTCTTTGTATATATTGAATATTAACCCTCTATTGGATGTAGGATTGGTAAAGATCTTTTCCCAATCTGTTGGTTGCCATTTTGTCCTATTGACAGTGTCCTTTGCCTTACAGAAGCTTTGCAGTTTTATGAAGTCCCATTTGTCTATTGTTGATCTTAGAGCCTGGGCTGTTGGTGTTCTCTTCAGGAAATTTTCCCAAGTTCTGATGTATTTGAATCTCTTTCCTACTTTCTCTTTTAATAGATTCAGTTCAGTGTATCTGGTTTTATGTGGAAGTCCATGATCCACTTGGACTTGAGCTTTATACAAGGAGATAAGAATGGATCAGTTTGCACTCTTCTATGTCCTTATGCCACTTGGACCAGCACCATTTGTTGAAAATGCTATCTTTTTTCCACTGGAGAGTTTTAGCTCCTTTGTCAAAGATCAAGTGACCATAGGTTTGTGGGTTTATTTCTGGGTCTTCAATTCTATTTCATTGATCTACCTGACTGTCTCTGTACCAATACCATGCAGTTTTTTTCACTATTGCCCTGTAGTACAACTTGAGGTCCAGGGGTGGTGATTCTCCAGAAGTTATTTTATTCTTGAGAATAGTTTTTCTACTATCCTGTTTTTTGTTTGTTTGTTTGTTTGTTTTTGTTTTCTTTTATTTTCTCCAGATGAATTTGGAAATTTCTCTTTTTAACTCTATGAAGAATTGATATGGAATTTTGATGGGGATTGCGCTGAATCTGTAGATTGCTTTTGGTTAATGGCCATTTTTACTATATAAATCCTGCCAATCCATGTACATGGGAAATCTTTCCATGAGGTCTTTTTCTGAGGTCTTTTTCAATTTCTTCTTTCAGAGACTTGAAGTTCTTGTCATACAGATCTTTCACTAGCTTGATTAGAGCCACACGAAGATATTTTATATTATTTGTGACTATTATGAAGGGTGCCATTTCCCTAATTTCTTTCTCAGCCTGTTTACCCTTTGGGTAGAGGAAGGCTACTGATTTGGTTGCGTTAATTTTATATTCAAACAATTTGCTGAAGATTTTTATCAGCTTTAGGAGTTCTCTGGTTGAATGTTTGGGGTCACTTAAATATACGATCATATCATCTGCAAATAGTGATATTTTGACTTCTTTCTTTCCAATTTGTATCCCCTTGATCTTCTTTTGTTGTCTAATTGCTCTAACTAGAACTTCAAATTCTATATTGAATAGTTAGGTGAATAGTTAGGGAGAGAGTGGGCAGCCTTGTCTTGTTCCTGCTTTTAGTGGGTTTGCTTCAATTTTCTCTCCATTTAGTTTGATGTTGGCTACTGGTTTGCTGTATATTGCTTTTACTATGTTTAGGTATGGGCCTTGAATTCCTGATCTTTCCAAGACTTTTAACATGAAGGGGTGTTGAATTTTGTCAAATGCTTTTTCAGCATCTAATGAGTGATCATGTGTCTTTTTCTTTGAGTTGTTTATATACTGGATTACATTGATGGATTTCTGTATACTGAACCATCCCTGTATCCATGTGAATGATCATTTTAATGTGTTCTTGGACTTGGTTTGTGAGAATTATATTGAGAATTTTTTTTTCCATTTTTTATTAGGTATTTAACTCATTTACATTTCATGCTATACCAAAAGTCCCCCATATCCACCCACCCCCACTCCCCTGCCCACCCACTCCCCCTTTTTGGCCCTGGTATTCCCCTGTACTGGGGCATATAAAGTTTGCAAGTCCAATGGGCCTCTCTTTCCAGTGATGGCCGACTAGGCCATCTTTTGATATATATGCAGCTAGAGTCAAGTGCTCCGGGGTACTGGTTAGCTCATAATGTTGTTCCACCTATAGGGTTGCAGATCCCTTTAGCTCCTTGGCTACTTTCTCTAGCTCCTCCATTGGGAGCCCTATGATCCATCCATTAGCTGACTGTGAGCATCCACTTCTGTGTTTGCTGGGCCCCGGCATAGTCTCACAAGAGACAGCTACATCTGCGTCCTTTCAATAAAATCTTGCTAGTGTATGCAATGGTGTCAGCGTTTGGATGCTGATTATGGGGTGGATCCCTGGCTATGGCAGTCTCTACATGGTCCATCCTTTCATCTCAGCTCCAAACTCCGTCTCTGTAACTCCTTCCATGGGTGTTTTGTTCCCAAATCTAAGGAGGGGCATAGTGTCCACACTTCAGTCTTCATTCTCCTTGAGTTTCATGTGTTTAGCAAATTATATCTTATATCTTGGGTATCCTAGGTTTGGGGCTAATATCCACTTATCAGTGAATACATATTGTGTGAGTTTCTTTGTGAATGTGTTACCTCACTCAGGATGATGCCCTCCAGGTCCATCCATTTGGCTAGGAATTTCATAAATTCATTCTTTTTAATAGCTGAGTAGTACTCCATTGTGTAGATGTACCACATTTTCTGTATCCATTCCTCTGTTGAGGGGCATCTAGGTTCTTTCCAGCTTCTGGCTATTATAAATAAGGCTGCTATGAACATAGTGGAGCATGTGTCCTTCTTACCTGTTGGGGCATCTTGATGTTCATAAGGGAAATTGGTCTGAAGTTTTCTTTCTTTGTTGGGTCTTTGTGTGGTTTATGTACCAGCATAACTGTAGAGACCATATCCAGAGGCTAGCCATGGCCCCTGGTTGAGGGATGGGGCCACCCACCCATCTCCAAAATTTTAATCCAGAATAGATCCTGTCTAAAGGCAATACAGGGACAAAGAGTGGAGCAGAGACTGAAGGAAAGGACATCCGGAGGCTGGCTCACATGGAGATCCATACCATATGCAGTCACCAAATCCAGACACTATTGCTGATGCCAAGAAGTGCTTGCTGACAGAAGCCTGATATAGCTGTCTTCTGAGAGGATCTCTCAGAGTCTGAACAATATAGATGTGGATGCTTGTAGTCAACATCAGACTGAGCACGGAGACCCTAATGGAGGAGTTAGGGGAACAACTGCAGGAGCTGAAAGGGATTACAACTCCATAGAAAGAACAACAATATCAACCTACCAGACCCCCACCCAGAACTCCCAGGGACTAAACCACCAACCAAATAGTACATATGTAGGGACCCATGACTCCAGCTGCATATGTAGCAGAGGTTGCCCTTATCATACAGCAGTGGGACCCTTGGTCCTATGAAGACTCAATTCTCCAGTGCAGGGGAATGCTAGGATGGCAAGAGGGTAATGCATGGGTAGATGAGGGAGCACCCTCATAGAAGCAGGGGGAGGATGATGGGAAAAGGGCTATCAGAGGGGGAACCTGGCAAGGGGAACCTGGCAAGGGGATTTTATTTTATTTTATTTCCAACATTTGAAATGTAAGGAAATAAAATATCCAGTAAGAAAGAAAGATGGCATATTTTGGTTAACTTTTCTAAAAAAACAAACAACAACAACAAAAATAAAAAAACAAAAATAAAAATCAAACAAACAAACAAAAAAAACAAGATTAGCCTTAAATTCAAAGTTGAGTTTGCTAAAAAGACCAAACGAATACATTAGCATAATTTAGAGTCTGCTCTTTGTAAAAATCCAGCTGGGATTTATAGAAGTGGTTAGAATATTCCCAAGTATCCTTTAAAGTAGTTACTCTTAGCTTTATAACTTAGTTAGATTTTCTATTGATGTGATATAAAATAAAAATAAATTTTAAAAGCTTTAAAAACCTGACCAAAAGCCACTGAGGGAGAAAAGGAGGGTTTATTTGGATTTCTGGCCACAGTTAATTATAAGGAAAAAGCAGGAAAAAATCTGGAAGCAGAAAATGAAGCAAAGACCATAGAGGAATATTGCTTACTGGCTTGATTCCTATGCCTCATGGTTCCCTCGGTGTGCTTTTTTTTATATCATCCAGGACCAGTAGTCTCAGATTTTCCATCAATAATTGATCAAGAAAATAGCCCCACAGGCTTGCCTACAGGAAATGTGATGGAGGATTTTTCTCAGTTGAGGTTCCTCTTCTCAGGTAACTCTGGCTGGTATCAAATTGACAAAAAACAAAGTGTTAACCAGGACAGCATAGAAAGAACATGACCAAAGGCTTTCATATAAGAGAAAATAGGGACACCTACTTTTCAAAACAAAATAGGCAAAGATGGGGACCAAAAAGAGAAGAGACACAAAATGAACAGCCACATGCTGGGAACATATTGGATATCATGAACACTGAAGCCCTCCCAAGTATTCCCAAGAATTCATCTCGATGTCCTTGTTCCCCAGTTCTTCAACTAATCTTAACAAATGTATAACATTATGCCAATTGTGTGTCATACAAGGCTCAATCAATCAAAATAATCTACATTTAGGATCTCATGTTAGATTTTTCTCTATCAGCCACATTTAATTTCATCTTCATCTTTGCCTATTTTGTTTTGAAAAGTAGGTTTCCCTGTTTTATAAGAAAGCCTTTGGTCATGCCCTCCTCCTCCTCCTCCTCCTCCTCTTCCTCCTGCTCCTCCTCCTCCTCCTCCTCCTCCTCCTCCTCCTCCTCCTTCTTCTTCTTTTTCCTCTTCATTAGTTTTCTGCACCTGAGCACCAGTCAGCTTGAGCAAGCTTAGCTCTGGCTTAAAGAGAGCCAACAACAATCAACTTCTGACATGATTTCTATTTATTCTTTCTCCTCCCTCTCCTTTTGATTAAGCACCTTTTGAATTTCCAAAAGAGCTTCATGAATCATTCTCTGGCTGCTTAATATTAATAGTAATGGGATTTGTTCTTTTGAAATGGCTTCATTATCATGCCAGCTGCCAGCCTTTGTCTCCAAACAGGTTTCTGTAAATGATAGATTCTTCCAAATGCCTTTCTTCCAAGAGAACATCTGTCTAAAATAGGAAAATATATAAATACTGGCAAGCTCTTCACTCGGGTCAATGTAAATAGACGGCTGATCCGCTCTGGCACTATAAACAACACCCCCTTGAAATCATTTACAGATTTCCTCAGGCCTTCCTGTCCCCAAACATCTTCACTTCATTGTCTCATTCGTTGCCGTATTCCAGTGACTACCTTCCAGCATCTTGTCCATAGCTGTGGTCATTGCCTAGCAGCAGAAATAATTTCACTCTGATTTGAACACACGAGTTACATATATACCTGTGTTTTCTAAACAGTCTAGTGTCCTTGAAACTGAGCCTGCATCCATTTCACTTAGGATGAATCAGGTACTTAGAAGCTATCTTTGCTAGGGAGCATTGAGTCCACACCCATGTCAATCATTTGGCCATGAAATTCTGACCTGCTCTCTTTGTAAAATTTGTGTTGTAAGGAAGAATACGGGAGACTAAATCTTGAAACTGATCTTCAAAGATGAGATCCAAAAGGCCTATCTTAATCTTTAAAAGAAATGGTATAAATGAATAGCCTACACCCTGAGACTGACTATTTTCTCTTTCAAAATGGTGGCTCTTTAGGACCCTACTTTCCTTAACCTGGACTTCATTGAAAAAAAATGACATAATTTGAGATCCTCTTGCCTTGGGGGGGGGTGTATATCTCACAGTTAAGTTTGCATATATCCAGTCATGTGGCACTCTATAGATAAAAAGATGACAAGCATTATGAGAAGGAAATAAGGTCCCCCTTCTATTTGATCACACTATAAAGAAATACATTTTTCTGTATCAATTTTTATTTCCTAATTCCTTTTTCTAAATATAAAGACATGGTAGAGAGGTGGCTTATTTGTAAGGGTACTTGTGTAACTGTGAAGGTGTAAGCTGAGTTTCTCAGCATCCATGTATAAATCCATGGCCATCCACAAACCTGTTACCCAGCACTGTGAGGGCAGAGAAAGGAGGATTGCTGGGCTTATTAACTCCCAACCTTAATCCAGACTTAGTAAGAAACTCTGACTCAGTAGACTCCAAGTCTCTGGCCCCTTTGCTGGCCTGGGGACCCCAAACCAGATTGAGTTTTCCCACATCTCACACTGCACTATGCCATCCCCAGTGGTATCTTAGCACTTTACTAAAGCCCAGCACCCACCTGGTGGAAGCATGGGATAAGTGCCAGTGTTATGCCTCCAGAGTGGCTGTGCCCTGAGGTGGGCAGAACTCAGACCTACATCTCTCTGTCTCTGGCTGTCTCTCTGTTTGTCTGTCTCTTTCTGTTTGTTTCTCTGTCTCTGTCTTCCTGTCTGTTTCTCTCTCTCAATGTGTGTGTGTGTGTGTGTGTGTGTGTGTGTGTGTGTGTGTGTGTGTGTATTTGTATGCTTTTATAAATTAAATCTCATTTAAAATATGTAAGAACTGAGCATTTGTGTCTATTGCACAAATCTGAATTTCCCTAGGTCAGCATGTCTCATGAACACATTCTCAAATCCACTTTCCTTTTCAGCCTTTTTATGTAAAAAAGAGAAATAGCTGTTCTTTTCGAAGGGACATTTGCATAGCTGGGTCTATCACATGTCTAGAAAGACAGGCAGCACTACAAAGAATATCAAGCTGGAATCATGTTAGAAACCTAGATTTTTTTATATTTTTATTTTTTATTAGATATTTTCTTTATTTACATTTCAAATGCTATCCAAAAAGTCCCCTATACACTCCCCCCGCCCTGCTCCCCTACCTACCCACTCCCACTTCTTGGCCCTGGCATTCCCCTGTACTGGGGCATATAAACTTTGCAAGACCAAGGGGTCTCTCTTCCCAATGATGGCCAAATAGGCCATCTTCTGCTACATATGCAGCTAGAGACACAAGCTCTGGGGGTACCGATTAGTTCATATTGTTGTCCAACCTATAGGGTTGCAGACCCTTCATCTCCTTGGGTACTTTCTCTAGCTCCTCCATTGGGGACCCTGTGTTCCATCCAATAGATGACTGTGAGCATCCACTTCTGTATTTGCCAGGCACTGGCATAGCCTCACTTGAGACAGCTATACCAAGGTCCCTTCAGGAAAATCTTGCTGGCATATGCAATAGTGTCTGGGTTTGGTGGCTGATTATAGGACGGAACCCTGGGTGGGGCAGTCTCTGGATGTTCCATCCTTTTGTCTTACCTCCAAACTTTGTCTCTGTAACTCCTTTCATGGGTGTTTTGTTCCCTATTCTAAGGAAGAATGAAGTATCCACACTTTGGTCTTCCTTCTTCTTGATTTTCTTGTGTTTTGCAAATTGTATTTTGGGTATTCTAAGTTTCTGGGCTAATATCTACTTATCAGTGAGTGCATATCAAGTGACTTCTTTTGTTACCTCACTCAGGATGATATCCTCCAGATCCATCCATTTGCCCAAGAATTTCATAAATTCATTGTTTTTAATAGCTGAGTAGTACTCCATTGTATAAATGTACCACATTTTCTGTATCCATTCCTCTGTTGAGGGACATCTTGGTTCTTTCCAGCTTCTGGCTATTATAAATAAGGCTGCTATGAACATAGTGGAGCATGTGTCCTTATTACCAGTTGGAACTTCTTCTGGGTATATGCCCAGGAGAGGTATTGCTGGATCTTCTGGTAATACTATGTCCAATTTTCTGAGGAACTGCCAGACTGATTTCCAGAGTGGTTGAACCAGCTTGTAATCCCACCAGCAATGGAGGAGTGTTCCTCTTTCTCCACATCCCCGCCAGCATCTGCTGTCACCTGAATTTTTCTTCTTAGCCATTCTGACTGGAATGAGGTGGAATCTCAAGGTTGTTTTGATTTGAATTATTCTGATGGTTAAGGATGTTGAACATTTTTTTTAGGTGCTTCTCAGCCCTTCGGTATTCCTCACTTGAGAATTCTTTGTTTAGCTCTGTACCCCATTTTTAATGGGGTCATTTGAATTTCTGGAGTCCAGCTTCTTGAGCTCTTTCTATATATTGGATATTAGTCCTCTATCAGATTTAGGATTGGTAAAAATCCTTTCCCAATCTGTTGGTGGCCCTTTTGTCTAATTGACAGTGTCTTTTGCCTTATAGAAGCTTTGCAATTTTATGAGGTCCCATTTGTCAATTCTTTTTGTTTGTTTGTTTTACTTGTAATCATTCATTCATTTATTCAACACTGAAGTAAGACTACATATTTCTGATGTTGTAAGACACTGGGAGCATCATGTTTAGAACAATGGAGGTGGACATGCCTTAATGCAGGAGCCTTGGAAAAGGAGACAGATAATTGAGGTATGCATATGCCAACAAGATAATGGCTGATTATGGTGTTGTAAAGCAGATGGCTTTGATTGACTGTCCAGAAAGACAGTCTCCAGGGAAAATAATACTGTAGAGGCCAAAAGCAGAGAAAGGGCCAGGCACATAGAAAAGAGTGCTAAAGAGAGCAAGCACAAATACTCAAACATACAACTCAATTTTGGAATATTCCAGAAACTAGCTGACATCTACAGTGGTTGATCCCAGAGTGGAGGCAGGAGGAGAAGCATAAGGAACCAGGGTGTGGCTCTTGACTTGTATGCCCAACCATGTTCTGGTGCTTCTGTGTCAAGGTTTATTTTACTTTACTATGTGTGCACGTGTGTGTCTGTGTGAATGTATATCATATGTATGTGCCTGGAGAGGACAGCTTATAGCACAAGCCATTGCTGTTCTGTTTAGAAATTTTTCCCCAGTGCCCATATCTTCGAGGCTTTTCCCCACTTTCTCCTCTATAAATTTCAGTGTCTCTGGTTTTATCTGGAATTCTTTGATCCACTTAGACTTGAGCTTTGTACAAGAAACCTAGATTTTAAAGGATACATGTAAAAAAAATGCAAAATGTCTCTGCTAAACAAGAATAGAGCTTAGCAACTGATCTAACCCAAGGCAGTGTGGGTAGGTAGACCAGGTAGGCGTGTGTCATCTCTTTCTCTAATGAAGAAAACCTGGTTTATCACCTGTGCACAGAAATGTCTTCTCTCTATTCCTAGGAAGGATGGTCTTCTTCATCATAACTGTGGTAAACAGCCTTTACCAGGGTCTTCTCAAAACTCTCACATATTACCAGGACTTGACAAAACATATATTTTCTTTCGTCCTTCACAGCTCTTCTTACATCCTTTCCTCTTCTGGTGAAGAATATATATTAAGAAATATAATCAAGCTAGTCATGTGGCTAGATACCAGTAATCCCAAAACTCAGGAACAGTAGAAGTTCAAGGTTAGCCTGGACCCTGTACAGGTCTACATTCCCATCTCAGAGTGGCTTGGCCTGGGATAACTGCAGTTTAGAGCTTTCAAAATTGAGTGCCTCAGATATATGTGCATCCATACGCTGAATTCTGCTGCTCACACACGGTATGTTTGAAGACAACTTAGAGCCACTTCTAGAAAATATTTGCTGCTTTTTCTTTGTTTTGTTTGATATGGTTTTCTACTCTGTCACCCTATCTGAGAAATCTCTCAGGGAATGTTCACAGTTACCCAATCTTCAATTACCAAGACCAGAGACCACCTATTTTTCTCTATTGTCAGTCTTATGATCAGCTGATATAATTCTCTTTCCTTCTGTGACTTAAATTTCAGCCACAGAATCTACTTTCTAAAGAATCACTGTGTCAATTCAAGAGTTTTTATACCTGTGCTTTTGCCAACAGGTTCTGAGAACTCTGAATAAATATCTTTGTTCTTGCACAGAAAAAAAAAATTGATTCAGGAGATGCATGAAGGTCCAGGTGTCTACTTGCTTTAAGCATAATTCTAGCCTTAAATTCCCTTCTTAATAGCTTTTTTCATGCTATTTCTAGCAAAAGAAATTAAAAGAAAAAAATAAAATTGAGAAATTTAAACAAGTGGAAAGACCTAAAAAAAAAAAAAAAAAAAAAAAAGCCTCCCAAGAGAAAGAACAATAAAATGGGGAAATGAAGGGATGTAGATTTAGTGGAAAACCTCAAAATGGAGCTCAGGTTATTTACTTTTGTTTTGCTTTGCTTTGCTTTGCTCTGCTCTGCTCTGCTCTGCTCTGCTCTGCTCTGCTCTGCTCTGCTCTGCTCTGCTCTGCTCTGCTCTGCTCTGCTCTGCTCTGCTCTGCTTTGCTTTGCTTTGCTTTGCTTTTACCATGAATACTTTAGCACTTATTTCACTGGATGTCATTTTTCTTGATTATTTTTAACATTGTCACTACGTACATCTTTGCAGACTAAAGTAGTTGTATCAAACTCTTCTGTTTGAATTTAATATTCCTTATCAATGTAAAAGAATAATTGCATAAACTATGACTTGTTTGTAAATTAATGGGAATAGCAAAGAAAGAAGTGGAATAAACAGTCCAATGCTTCCTCTGTGTCCTTGTCTTACCTAATCACCCAGGGCTACTCTGGAATGGCACTGTCATCCTCCTTCCACAGTGAGGCATGCTCAGTTCTCCATGGTGTCTAATCTGGAGAGTGTGGAGAAATAGAAAAGGCTACACCAGTTAAGCAAACCATTAAACCAGTGATCCTAAAACATTCTAGGAGTTTGGGAAACACTTGCAATGACTCATTCCACATTTGCTTTAGACAGTTTTTACTCTATCTTGGCCTGACCCAGGTCTACCTTTGAATTACATGAATTACTACTATCCTGAGCCAAAGTGGGCCTGAAGGAGTGTCTGTTCCAATGCAACCTGCAGACCTGACGGCTATGATGGCAGGTATGACCAACAGCCTGGTTCCATTTAGTACTGGGAACATGGACAAAGAGAAACAAAAAATCAAGAACAAAAACAAGGTGTTTGAGAGATGTCTCAATATCTAAGAGCCCTTGATGCTCTTCCAAAGGGCCTGAGTTCAGTTCTTGGCATCCATGTTAGGCAGCTCACAACTATTAATAACTCCAATACCAAAGTATGGGATACCTTTTTTTTGCCCTCTATGAGCATATACACACACAAGGGACACACACAGACACACAGAGTCACACACAGGCATGTACACAGATACACACACACACACACTAAATCTTCAAAAAATCAAAATCAGAATCAGAAAAAAATGAAAATTCTCTGAACAATAGTTTTTATATGTAATGCTGGATGATGCAAATATCCTCACATATTTCTATAAAATCTAACATGAATTTTCAATGTTAGATCATTGTCCTACATGGTTACAAGTTCATAGCTGCTGATTTAAGTGCTAGGGAATAGAAGTGTGTGATTCCTCAAAGGGACTTAATGAGCTGGCACCTTAAAACAGCTAGTAACAATGATGAGTGTTTCAGTCACATTGAGTGAATACCTGAAAAATCATAAGAATATCAGCATGTAAAATGTTCAGTAAAGATTCCGAGTCAGAAGAGCAAATAACTCTGTGATCCAACACAGAAGTGCTCAGTCACAGTTACTCAGGAAGCTTAGGAAGGAAGACTGGTTGAAAGCAGGAGATCAAAGCTAATTTGGATAACATAGAGACCCAATCTCAAAAGCCCATTTTATAAAAAGTTACTCTGACTCGAGCCCCGGGCTACCTTGCCAGCAGAGTCTTGCCCAACACCCGCAAGGGTCCACACGGGACTCCCCACGGGACCCTAAGACCTCTGGTGAGTGGATCACAGTGCCTGCCCCAATCCAATCGCACGGAACTTGAGACTGCGGTACATAGGGAAGCAGGCTACCCGGGCCTGATCTGGGGCACAAGTCCCTTCCGCTCGACAAGAGACTCGAGCCCCGGGCTACCTTGCCAGCAGAGTCTTGCCCAACACCCGCAAGGGTCCACACGGGACTCCCCACGGGACCCTAAGACCTCTGGTGAGTGGATCACAGTGCCTGCCCCAATCCAATCGCGTGGAACTCGAGACTGCGGTACATAGGGAAGCAGGCTACCCGGGCCTGATCTGGGGCACAAGTCCCTTCCGCTCGACTCGAGACTCGAGCCCCGGGCTACCTTGCCAGCAGAGTCTTGCCCAACACCCGCAAGGGTCCACACGGGACTCCCCACGGGACCCTAAGACCTCTGGTGAGTGGATCACAGTGCCTGCCCCAATCCAATCGCGCGGAACTTGAGACTGCGGTACATAGGGAAGCAGGCTACCCGGGCCTGATCTGGGGCACAAGTCCCTTCCGCTCGACAAGAGACTCGAGCCCCGGGCTACCTTGACAGCAGAGTCTTGCCCAACACCCGCAAGGGCCCACACGGGACTCCCCACGGGACCCTAAGACCTCTGGTGAGTGGAACACAGCGCCTACCCCAATCCAATCGCGTGGAACTTGAGACTGCGGTACATAGGGAAGCAGGCTACCCGGGCTTGATCTTGGGCACAAACCCCTTCCACTCCACTCGAGCCCCGGCTACCTTGCCAGCTGAGTCGCCTGACACCGGCAAGGGCCCACACAGGATTCCACACGTGATCCTAAGACCTCTAGTGAGTGGAACACAACTTCTGCCAGGAGTCTGGTTCGAACACCAGATATCTGGGTACCTGCCTTGCAAGAAGAGAGCTTGCCTGCAGAGAATACTCTGCCCACTGAAACTAAGGAGAGTGCTACCCTCCAGGTCTGCTCATAGAGGCTAACAGAGTCACCTGAAGAACAAGCTCTTAACAGTGACAACTAAAACAGCTAGCTTCAGAGATTACCAGATGGCGAAAGGCAAACGTAAGAATCCTACTAACAGAAATCAAGACCACTCACCATCATCAGAACGCAGCACTCCCACCCCACCTAGTCCTGGGCACCCCAACACAACCGAAAATCTAGACCCAGATTTAAAAACATTTCTCATGATGATGATAGAGGACATCAAGAAGGACTTTCATAAGTCACTTAAAGATTTAAAGGAGAGCACTGCTAAAGAGTTACAGGCTCTTAAAGAAAAGCAGGAAAACACAGCCAAACAGGTGATGGAAATGAACAAAACCATACTAGAACTAAAAGGGGAAGTAGACACAATAAAGAAAACCCAAAGCGAGGCAACGCTGGAGATAGAAACCCTAGGAAAGAGATCTGGAACCATAGATGCGAGCATCAGCAACAGAATACAAGAAATGGAAGAGAGAATCTCAGGTGCAGAAGATTCCATAGAGAACATCGACACAACAGTCAAAGAAAATACAAAATGCAAAAGGATCCTAACTCAAAACATCCAGGTAATCCAGGACACAATGAGAAGACCAAACCTACGGATAATAGGAATTGATGAGAATGAAGATTTTCAACTTAAAGGGCCAGCTAATATCTTCAGCAAAATAATAGAAGAAAACTTCCCAAACATAAAAAAAGAGATGCCCATGATCATACAAGAAGCATACAGAACTCCAAATAGACTGGACCAGAAAAGAAATTCCTCCCGACACATAATAATCAGAACAACAAATGCACTTAATAAAGATAGAATATTAAAAGCAGTAAGGGAGAAAGGTCAAGTAACATATAAAGGAAGGCCTATCAGAATTACACCAGACTTTTCACCAGAGACTATGAAAGCCAGAAGAGCCTGGACAGATGTTATACAGACACTAAGATAACACAAATGCCAGCCCAGGCTACTATACCCGGCCAAACTCTCAATTACCATAGATGGAGAAACCAAAGAATTCCACGACAAAACCAAGTTCACACAATATCTTTCCACGAATCCAGCCTTTCAAAGGATAATAACAGAAAAGAAGCAATACAAGGACGGAAATCACGCCCTAGAACAACCAAGAAAGTAATCATTCAACAAACCAAAAAGTAGACAGCCACAAGAACAGAATGCCAACTCTAACAACAAAAATAAAAGGGAGCAACAATTACTTTTCCTTAATATCTCTTAATATCAATGGACTCAATTCCCCAATAAAAAGACATAGACTAACAGACTGGCTACACAAACAGGACCCAACATTCTGCTGCTTACAGGAAACCCATCTCAGGGAAAAAGACAGACACTACCTCAGAGTGAAAGGCTGGAAAACAATTTTCCAAGCAAATGGACTGAAGAAACAAGCTGGAGTAGCCATTTTAATATCGGATAAAATCGACTTCCAACCCAAAGTTATCAAAAAAGACAAGGAGGGACACTTCATACTCATCAAAGGTAAAATCCTCCAAGAGGAACTCTCAATTCTGAATATCTACGCACCAAATGCAAGGGCAGCCACATTCATTAGAGACACTTTAGTAAAGCTCAAAGCATACATTGCACCTCACACAATAATAGTGGGAGACTTCAACACACCACTTTCTTCAAAGGACAGATCGTGGAAACAGAAACTAAACAGGGACACAGTGAAACTAACAGAAATTATGAAACAAATGGACCTGACAGATATCTACAGAACATTTTATCCTAAAACAAAAGGATATACCTTCTTCTCAGCACCTCACAGGACCTTCTCCAAAATTGACCATATAATTGGTCACAAAACAGGCCTCAATAGATACAAAAATATTGAAATTGTCCCATGTATCCTATCAGACCACCATGGCCTAAGACTGATCTTCAATAACAACATAAATAATGGAAAGCCAACATTCACGTGGAAACTGAATAACACTCTTCTCAATGATACCTTGGTCAAGGAAGGAATAAAGAAAGAAATTAAAGACTTTTTAGAGTTTAATGAAAATGAAGCCACAACGTACCCAAACCTATGGGACACAATGAAAGCATTTCTAAGAGGGAAACTCATAGCGCTGAGTGCCTCCAAGAAGAAACGGGAGACAGCACATACTAGCAGCTTGACAACACATCTAAAAGCCCTAGAAAAAAAGGAAGCAAATTCACCCAAGAGGAGTAGACAGCAGGAAATAATCAAACTCAGGGGTGAAATCAACCAAGTGGAAACAAGAAGAACTATTCAAAGAATTAACCAAACGAGGAGTTGGTTCTTTGAGAAAATCAACAAGATAGATAAACCCTTAGCTAGACTCACTAAAGGGCACAGGGACAAAATCCTAATTAACAAAATCAGAAATGAAAAGGGAGACATAACAACAGATCCTGAAAAAATCCAAAACACCATCAGATCCTTCTACAAAAGGCTATACTCAACAAAACTGGAAAACCTGGACGAAATGGACAAATTTCTGGACAGATACCAGGTACCAAAGTTGAATCAGGATCAAGTTGACCATCTAAACAGTCCCATATCACCTAAAGAAATAGAAGCAGTTATTAATAGTCTCCCAACCAAAAAAAGCCCAGGACCAGATGGGTTTAGTGCAGAGTTCTATCAGACCTTCAAAGAAGATCTAATTCCAATTCTGCACAAACTATTTCACAAAATAGAATTAGAAGGTACTCTACCCAACTCATTTTATGAAGCCACTATTACTCTGATACCTAAACCACAGAAAGATCCAACAAAGATAGAGAACTTCAGACCAATTTCTTTTATGAATATCGATGCAAAAATCCTCAATAAAATTCTCGCTAACCGAATCCAAGAACACATTAAAGCAATCATCCATCCTGACCAAGTAGGTTTTATTCCAGGGATGCAGGGATGGTTTAATATACGAAAATCCATCAATGTAATCCATTATATAAACAAACTCAAAGACAAAAACCACATGATCATCTCGTTAGATGCAGAAAAAGCATTTGACAAGATCCAACACCCATTCATGATAAAAGTTTTGGAAAGATCAGGAATTCAAGGCCCATACCTAAACATGATAAAAGCAATCTACAGCAAACCAGTAGCCAACATCAAAGTAAATGGAGAGAAGCTGGAAGCAATCCCACTAAAATCAGGGACTAGACAAGGCTGCCCACTTTCTCCCTACCTTTTCAACATAGTACTTGAAGTATTAGCCAGAGCAATTCGACAACAAAAGGAGATCAAGGGGATACAAATTGGAAAAGAGGAAGTCAAAATATCACTTTTTGCAGATGATATGATAGTATATATAAGTGACCCTAAAAATTCTACCAGAGAACTCCTAAACCTGATAAACAGCTTCGGTGAAGTAGCTGGATATAAAATAAACTCAAACAAGTCAATGGCCTTTCTCTATACAAAGAATAAACAGGCTGAGAAAGAAATTAGGGAAACAACACCCTTCTCAATAGTCACAAATAATATAAAATATCTTGGCGTGACTCTAACTAAGGAGGTGAAAGATCTATATGATAAAAACTTCAAATCTCTGAAGAAAGAAATTAAAGAAGATCTCAGAAGATGGAAAGATCTCCCATGCTCATGGATTGGCAGGATCAACATTGTAAAAATGGCTATCTTGCCAAAAGCAATCTACAGATTCAATGCAATCCCCATCAAAATTCCAACTCAATTCTTCAACGAATTGGAAGGAGCAATTTGCAAATTTGTCTGGAATAACAAAAAACCTAGGATAGCAAAAAGTCTTCTCAAGGATAAAAGAACTTCTGGCGGAATCACTATGCCAGACCTAAAGCTTTACTACAGAGCAATTGTGATAAAAACTGCATGGTACTGGTATAGAGACAGACAAGTAGACCAATGGAATAGAATTGAAGATCCAGAAATGAACCCACACACCTATGGTCACTTAATATTCGACAAGGGAGCTAAAACCATCCAGTGGAAGAAAGACAGCATTTTCAACAATTGGTGCTGGCACAACTGGTTGTTATCGTGTAGAAGAATGCGAATCGATCCATACTTATCTTCTTGTACTAAGGTCAAATCTAAGTGGATCAAGGAACTTCACATAAAACCAGAGACACTGAAACTTATAGAGGAGAAAGTGGGGAAAAGCCTTGAAGATATGGGCACAGGGGAAAAATTCCTGAACAGAACAGCAATGGCTTGTGCTGTAAGATCGAGAATCGACAAATGGGACCTAATGAAACTCCAAAGTTTCTGCAAGGCAAAAGACACCGTCAATAAGACAAAAAGACCACCAACAGATTGGGAAAGGATCTTTACCTATCCTAAATCAGATAGGGGACTAATATCCAACATATATAAAGAACTCAAGAAGGTGGACTTCAGAAAATCAAATAACCCCATTAAAAAATGGGGCTCAGAACTGAACAAAGAATTCTCACCTGAGGAATACCGAATGGCAGAGAAGCACTTGAAAAAATGTTCAACATCCTTAATCATCAGGGAAATGCAAATCAAAACAACCCTGAGATTCCACCTCACACCAGTCAGAATGGCTAAGATCAAAAATTCAGGTGACAGCAGATGCTGGCGAGGATGTGGAGAAAGAGGAACACTCCTCCATTGTTGGTGGGAGTGCAGGCTTGTACAACCACTCTGGAAATCAGTCTGGCGATTCCTCAGAAAACTGGACATAGTACTACCGGAGGATCCAGCAATACCTCTCCTGGGCATATATCCAGAAGATGCCCCAACAGGTAAGAAGGACACATGCTCCACTATGTTCATAGCAGCCTTATTTATAATAGCCAGAAGCTGGAAAGAACCTAGATGCCCCTCAACAGAGGAATGGATACAGAAAATGTGGTACATCTACACAATGGAGTACTACTCAGCTATTAAAAAGAATGAATTTATGAAATTCCTAGCCAAATGGATGGACCTGGAGGGCATCATCCTGAGTGAGGTAACACATTCACAAAGAAACTCACACAATATGTATTCACTGATAAGTGGATATTAGCCCCAAACCTAGGATACCCAAGATATAAGATTTAATTTGCTAAACACATGAAACTCAAGGAGAATGAAGACTGAAGTGTGGACACTATGCCCCTCCTTAGATTTGGGAACAAAACACCCATGGAAGGAGTTACAGAGACGGAGTTTGGAGCTGAGATGAAAGGATGGACCATGTAGAGACTGCCATAGCCAGGGATCCACCCCATAATCAGCATCCAAACGCTGACACCATTGCATACACTAGCAAGATTTTATTGAAAGGACGCAGATGTAGCTGTCTCTTGTGAGAATATGCCGGGGCCCAGCAAACACAGAAGTGGATGCTCACAGTCAGCTAATGGATGGATCATAGGGCTCCCAATGGAGGAGCTAGAGAAAGTAGCCAAGGAGCTAAAGGGATCTGCAACCCTATAGGTGGAACAACATTATGAGCTAACCAGTACCCCGGAGCTCTTGACTCTAGCTGCATATATATCAAAAGATGGCCTAGTCGGCCATCACTGGAAAGAGAGGCCCATTGGACTTGCAAACTTTATATGCCCCAGTACAGGGGAATACCAGGGCCAAAAAGGGGGAGTGGGTGGGCAGGGGAGTGGGGGTGGGTGGATATGGGGGACTTTTGGTATAGCATTGGAAATGTAAATGAGTTAAATACCTAATAAAAAATGGAAAAAAAAAAGTTACTCTGTAAAAAAGAGTTCAGGCTAGGATTAATACGGCTTAGAAGACAGCATTGTATATAAAGAAGTCTTCAAAGAGGGAAATTATTTTTAGTTCCAAGAGCTCTTTACAGATTTCCACAGGTAGCAAATGGTTAAAAGCACTAGATGCTCTTCCAGAGGACCAGAGTTTTGTTCCCAGCATCCACGTTGAGGAGCTCATAACTGCAAGCAATTACAGCTCTTGATGATTCAATAGCCTATTCTGGCCTCTGTGGGCATTCATACCTATAACACATAGACAACGAAAAATGCATACATATGCACATACATTAAAAACCTAAAACAAAAATAATTCTTTCCAAATCTCTACCTACTAGTTCTAGGAAAAATAAGACTGTAGCCAAAGAACTCTGGAAGCCTGAGGAAGAGAACAAATTTAAATTAGTCATGACAAAATGCACATGCCATATGATTCACTATCTTAGTAATTCCAAAAGAGCTGTGCATTTTGTGCCCCCATCTCCATCATCCAAATCGACAGCCTTTCTTTACTCCCAGCTGAAATTGGAAGCCATTGCACGAAATCTCCTCCTTTCCTTCCCCCATAAAACCCCATACCTGTTCTATAATTCATCTCTATGACTTGACTTCTCTGGGGCCCTCGCAGAAATGGAGTCATGCTGTTTTTGCCCTTTGTGCCTGGACTGATTTACCCAGTACCATGATGTCCAGGTTCACCCATGGACCACATAGCAGAATTCATGAAGCATTCTTTCTAAACAGTAGTTATCTGTGATAGTGTTTAATTTGCCCAAAATGTTTTCACTTAGTCCTTTTGCCTGGGTCTTGATGGAAATTTTCCGTGGATGGCCTGGTTCTTTAGTGTCATGGAAGGAATAGCTGCCAAAGTCTGTTTCACTTAGGGACCTGTAAAGATTGCATACTCCTAAGGATATGGAAGGTTCAATATCTAATATTACCCTCCAAGATCACCAAATCCTCAGAAAAAAAAAAAAAGCTAGTGCCCCCTGGTTGTTGTGACCTGTATAAAAGCATCACTACTTGTGTGAAGGTGGGCAGCCATAAAACTGGATGTTACCTTCTTTGTGTGATTTAGCATCACTGTGTTCTCTGACTCTAACTCACAAGATACACAAAACTTTTGGTGGTGCTCAAATTTCTCACCATCTTCAATTCCCAGATTAGCTTTTTATCTCTTCCTTCCTTCCTTCCTTCCTTCCTTCCTTCCTTTCTTTCTTTCTTTCTTTCTTTCTTTCTTTCTTTCTTTCTTTCTTTCTTTCTTTCTTTCTTCTTGGTATAGAATAGAGTTTATTTGGGGCATGGGGAAATAAGTTGAGAGGGTAATAGAGACAGAGAAAGGGACAGAGAGATATAGAGTAGAGGAGTAGAAGTGGGCCAGGAGAACGTGTATGGGGGGAATGGGGAGAGAGGGGCAAGGGGAGAGAAGACAGAGCAAGAGGAAGAAGGCAAGAGAGCAGGAGCTCATCTCCTCCATTCTGACATGAACATGCTTTGTTTGATTAGCTGTCTTTCCATGTCTTTCATCATAAAGTCACACAAAATGACTTACAATTTCCTGTCTCTCAGCATGATGTCAAAAGTAATATTTGAGTCCTAGTGTTATGGTTTCAGAATCTACATTCTTAGCCACAATCTTAAAAGAGGTTCCAAACTTTTGCATTTCTAGAATTTTGCCTGCCCTTGTGCTTCTATTAGTGTTTGTTTGCTTGTTTGTTTTTGTACATTTGACACAAATTGAAGTGATTTCAGAAGAGACAACCTCATCCGAGAACCTGCTTCTTTCAGTTTAATATGTGGAAAAGTCTATTGAGCATTTTCTTGATTCATGATTTATTGCAAGGACACATAGAGTCCTAGGATCTATTTTTAAAAAACTCAAACTGAAAAACCTCTGAGATGCAAGCTACTTGGCAGCATTGCCCCACAACCTCTGTTTCAATTCCTATCTCTGCATTCCATTTTTAGTTCCTTTTCAGGCTGTCCTTCATGATGACTTATGAGCTATAAAGCCTTTCCTCTCCAGGTTGCTTTAGTTCTTGTGTTTATCACAGCAATAGAAGTAAACTAATACAGACTATAATTAATGTATTATGTATATAATATATAAAAGGTATTATAATAATTAGTAATAAACTTATACACTACAGATTTCCTTTCCTTTTAGCTCCCATTTCCCATGTTGTGTTCTCTGACTCCCTGAGCATCATCATCTACCATCTCTTTATTCAAAATAGGAACTTGGGGAACATTTTTCAGTCATCCACATTCCTTACACTCCCCCCACACACAGTCAGTTATGAGCTATTCTTATTTTATATCTTCTTATACATTCTTATATTTAATATGATATTTCCAAAAGCCACCTGATATTCCTGATACCTACTACCACTTATTGTCACAGAAAGCAAGACAACAATGCTCAATTACCTGATGAAATGCTCAAATGATCTCTTTGCATAAATTCTAAACTTTAAGGTCTACTCTGACTGAAGCCACAGTGATGTCTATGAGATTCTAGTGCCCTGGTGATAATGTTCTATGGAGATGACAGACTTCCGTGACCTCAGACTATGGCTTGGACCAGCTCAGCTGCTGTTCCTGAATAAGCTAACTTATGCTCTGTTTCAGTTTCTTGCTGTCATTTGAGTGAATTTGCCCCTCCTGTCTATTCTTCACAGTCTCTCCATGTTTCCCATCCATTTCCTTTTCTTTCTTAATATATTCCTGATGCATCTGCATTTTGTAATACTATAATCGTTTATAAATTTACGGTTTTAAAAGTGCTAGGGAGTGAACACAGATCATCATGAATGTTAGGTAAGTGCTCTACCACTAGGCAAACTCTAACCCCTTCCTGTCTTATTTTTATTATTGCCTTCCTTGTTCCAACAGGAAATAGCTTACTTGCTTACATGTCTCTCTCACTGAATTCTCCAGATTTGAATGATTAACGTGTTATTTGTTAACTAGAAGAATGAAGTTTGGTGGTAAACTGTTTAATAGTAAACATTCTACTACAATATCTGTACTGGAGTCTTTTTGCTAATATGTAACAAATTTGTGACCTCCAGAAAGCTGCTTACTTTGTTATGCATTGTTTTCCCAGTCTAGACACAGATCCATATTAAAAGGAGAAGTGCTGAGCCAAATGTGGCCATGGTAGGGTGAAATGATTTGAATCCAGACCCTGGGACAGGGCCCTGGTGTGAGCCTACATGAGGGTCATTAACTGTATAATAATGTACATATTTTCTGGAACCAGTGATAGTAGTAAAATACTCTTGCTGAGCAATGTTCCCCTTTTAATAGTAATGACTCCATGATGGTTAGAAACATTTTGAATCAAGATCAAGGGGATACAAATTGGAAAGGAAGAAGTCACATATCACTTTTTGCAGATGATATGATAGTATATATAAGTGAGCCTAAAAATTCCACCAGAGAACTCCTAAGCCTGATAAACAGCTTCAATGAAGTAGCTGGATATAAAATTAACTCAAACAAGTCAATGGCCTTTCTGTACACAAAAGATAAACAGGCTGAGAAAGAAACTAGGGAAACAACACCCTTCTCAATAGTCACAAATAATATAAAATACCTTGGCATGACTCTAACTAAGGAAGTGAAAGATCTGTATGATAAGAACTTCAAGTCTCTAAAGAAAGAAATTAAAGAAGATCTCAGAAGATGGAAAGATCTCCCATGCTCATGGATTGGCAGGATCAACATTGTAAAAATGGCTATCTTGCCAAAAGCAATCTACAGATTCAATGCAATCCCCCATCAAAATTCCAACTCAATTCTTCAACGAATTAGAAAGGGCAATCGGCAGATTCATCTGGAATAACAAAAAACCGAGGATAGCAAAAACTCTTCTCAAGGATAAAAGAACCTCTGGTGGAATCACCATGCCGGACCTAAAACTGTACTACAGAGCAATTGTGATAAAAACTGCATGGTACTGGTATAGTGACAGACAAGTAGACCAATGGAATAGAATTGAAGACCCAGAGATGAATCCACACACCTATGGTCACTTGATCTTTGACAAGGGAGCTAAAACCATCCAGTGGAAAAAAGACAGCATTTTCAACAAATGGTGCTGGCACGACTGGCGGTTATCATGTAGAAGAATGCGAATTGATTCATTTCTATCTCCTTGTACTAAGGTCAAATCTAAGTGGATTAAGGAACTCCACATAAAATCAGAGACACTGAAACTTATAGAGGAGAAAGTAGGGAAAAGCCTCCAAGATATGGGTACAGGGGAAAAATTCCTGAATAGAACAGCAATGGCTTGTGCTGTAAGATCAAGAATCGATAAATGGGACCTCATAAAATTGCAAAGCTTCTGCAAAGCAAAAGACACCGTCAATAAGACAAAAAGACCACCAACAGATTGGGAAAGGATCTTTACCTATCCCAAATCGGATAGGGGACTAACATCCAATATATATAAAGAACTCAAGAAGGTGGACTCCAGAAAATCAAATAACCCCATTAAAAATGGGGCTCAGAGCTGAACAAAGAATTCTCACCTGAGGAATACCGAATGGCAGAGAAGCACCTGAAAAAATGTTCAACATCCTTATCATCAGGGAAATGCAAATCAAAACAACACTGAGATTCCACTTCACTCCAGTCAGAATGGCTAAGATCAAAAACTCAGGTGACAGTAGATGCTGGTGAGGATGTGGAGAAAAGGGAACAGTCCTCCATTGTTGGTGGGATTGCAAGCTTGTACAACCACTCTGGAAATCAGTCTGGCGGTTCCTCAGAAAATTGGACATAGTACTACCGGAGGATCCCGCAATACCTCTCCTGGGCATATATCCAGAAGATGTCCCAACCAGTAATAAGGACACATGCTCCACTATGTTCATAGCAGCCTTGTTTATAATAGCCAGAAGCTGGAAAGAACCCAGATGCCCCTCAACGGAGGAATGGATACAGAAAATGTGGTACATTTACACAATGGAATACTACTCAGCTATTAAAAAAATGAATTTATGAAATTCCTAGGCAAATGGATGGACCTGGAGGGTATCATCCTGAGTGAAGTAACCCAATCACAAGGAACTCACACAATATGTACTCACTGATAAGTGGATATTAGCCCAGAAACTTAGGATACCCAAGATATAAGATACAACTTGCCAAATGCATGAAATTCAAGAAAAACGAAGACCAAAGTGTGGACACTTTACCCTTTCTTAGAAATGGGAACAAAACACCCATTTAAGGAGTTACAGAGACTAAATTTGGAGCTGTGACGAAAGGATGGACCATCTAGTGATTGCCATATGCAGGGATCCATCCCATAATCAGCCTCCAAATGCTGACACCATTGCATACACTAGCAAGATTTTGCTGGAAGGACCCAGATATAGCTCTCTCTTGTGAGACTATGCTGGGGCCTAGCAAACACAGAAGTGGATGCTCACAGTCAGCTATTGGATGGGTCACAGGGCCCCCAATGGAGGAGCTAGAGAAATTACCCAAGGAGCTAAAGGGAACTGCAACCCTATAGGTGGAACAACAATATGAACTAACCAGTACCCGGGAGCTCTCGTCTTTAGCTGCATATGTATCAAAAGATGGCCTAGTCAGCCATCACTGCAAAGAGAGGCCCATTGGACTTGCAAACTTTATATGCCCCAGTACAGGGGAATGCCAGGGCCAAAAAGGGGGAGTGGGTGGGTAGGGGATTGGGGGTGGGTGGGTATGGGGGACCTTTGGTATAGCATTGAAAATGTAAACGAGGAAAATACCCAATAATAATTAAAAAAAAAAGAAAAAAAAAAGAAACATTGTGAATCCAGGGTGTGGCTATGTCTCAGCAAAAGGTAAATGCTGGAACCTTCAGGACAGCCCTTAAGACCATAGGGAAGAGCTCCAAATGCATGAGTTCAAAGATATATAATTTCTCAGCTATGCAAAAACTAAGGAGGCAATATGATTTATATGAGTGGCTTCATGAATCTAAAGGAACAAAAGCAGCTGCACTGTGAGCCAATTTATTAAATGATTATTAAGGAAGGAGATAAAGATATTTTGGGTGTGGCGATTGCAGGTGTTTCCACCCAGCTGAATTTTTTTGTTCATACTTACAATGGTAAATGGATTCCTGAGCTCAGGGTCAGCCTAGGACAGAGCAAGGTTAGACCCTGATGTGATTGAAATGGTAATTTCAGGGCAGGTTCCCCACCCAACTAACTTATTTTCTGTGCTTAATGAAGGCAGATAGATCTCTGAATTCTGTAGAGGTTTGTGTTCCCATGCTAATTATGCTACCCAAAAATCCGTTTGCCATGTCCCACCCGTAGAACTAAAGGAAGCCTGTCCACACTTAGGTTTGCTTGTTTGTTTTTTTGTTTGTTTGTTTGTTTGTTTGTTTTTCGACAGGGTTTCTCTGTGTAGCTCTGGCTGTCCTGGAACTCACTTTGTAGACCAGGCTGGCCTCGAAATCAAAAATCTACCTGCCTCTGCCTCCTGAGTGCTGGGATTAAAGGCATGCACCACCATGCCTGGCCACACTTAGTTTTTCACTGGTCAATAAAGTTACTGGCAGCCAACGCCCTAGTCATGGAGACAGAAGCATGTTGGTCTGCATTCAGCCTGACTCAGAGCAAAACCTACTGGAGGTGAAATGAAGGGAGTTTGACTGTGCTTTTCCCATGCCACCACCAGGCAGGTACTGAGCTTCAGAGAATCCTGAGGCACTGTTCTGGAGGTGGGGAAGCAGTCAGAGACGTGAGAAAGCTGAAGCTGGTATTTGTTGGCTTCTGACTCCCAGCCATACATAGCTGGAGAACCACTCAGAAGTAGGAAACAAAGTGTTGGGGGTCCACAGGCCCATGACAGGGCCAGATCCAAGGGCCCCCAAACTCCTGGACATCTAGGGACTGCTGAGTACTGAGTCACAAGGACTTAGGAGCTGAGTTAGAGGGATGTGGAGTAGGATGCTTTCCAGCCTAGGGCTGGGGGAAAAGGGAGCTCTAGCTTAGTTCAATGATGATTGTCCTTAGCTTGGCTGTGATTGTGTCTGGAAGCACAGATAGGCCTTCTGCAGGAGTCTTAGGTTGCAGCACAGTAATTAAAGACCTCCTCCATGTTTCCCATGGTGACTCTTGATGAAAGACACAGACAGTCCATGACTCTGAACTCTTTACTGGATGTTCATCATGGAAAATACATACCTTACCAATTTCTCGAAGTGAACCTAAGTTTAAATACCTTTTGCAGGGATGAATGTCTGGGAAGGAAAGCTTACCAGCTAAGCCCTCTAGGTGCCTCTAGGTGCCTCATTAGTATTGAGAACTCTATTCTGGGCTTATGTGACCAGAGGCCATGTTTCCTTATGTAGGGGATGTGGCATGTGTTCCAGGCTAAAGAATGTCGCAGGGAGTAGGGAGCTGCCTAAGTCTCAGGTATGTATCCACTGAATCTCTGGGTCTCAGATATGCTCTACCTTACCAAGATTCCTGGCATGTCTTTACCATCTTACAAAGGTGGGACTTTTAGGATTCCTGGCAAGGGACTGAGGAAGGAGGAAGAGGGGATTCCACCATGAGGAAGGTGTAGGAGATGGACCATGCAAAAAAGTCAAGGAGGAAGAGAAATTCTTTCAACATGTAGGTGCAAGGGGTAAGTGGCCCAGGAGGGGTGCCCACCAGGGTTCAGGGCAGCAAAGATAAAATATAGATTGTAGATTAGTGTTAACCCAGGAATATTGGAGGAGAATGTGTGTTAGCCACATGGAGTTAGGGTATAGGCCAGCCATTGAGCTCTTTAGGGCACATTAAAAATGAGGCTGTGTGTGTGTGTGTGTGTGTGTGTGTGTGTGTGTGTGTGTGTGAGAGAGAGAGAGAGAGAGAGAGAGAGAGAGAGAGAGAGAGAGAGACTTTCATTTGTGAATCCAAAACATTTGGGTGGATGTACAGGAGAAGCACACAGCATTTGGTGAGTTTAAAGTTGATTAGCAATTTATAGCATCAGATGGTGCTCAATGTTTTAGACTTGTACTCTTAAAACTTAGTTGGGGGTCCCAAATGGAAAACACACTGTGTGACATGAGATTAGGAAGTGGGAAGAATAGGTTTCTCAGTGGAGTTGAGCTGATTATCATGGTTCCTTTCCAGGCCATGCAGGTTCAGACAGAATAATAGGCACAAGCCTCCTCCAAGGAGTTACCCCAAGACCTAAGAGAGTTTGAACTCAGAAGTGCTGGGAAAACATGCTGTGCAAAGGACAGGCTGCTCAGAAGGGAGACAGAGGCAGACTTAGAGGCTGCTGCCTCCAACAAGCAAATAAAGTATAGTGATGAGTGAAATTTGTTTGGTTTTTAAGAATAGAAGGAAGTATAATCATAATAATTGGTTAAATATTTTAAATATATGGAATAAAGAAATTCAGGTCTTTGAACTCAAATGTAGGAAACAAAGGCATGGAGATAGAGAGAATACAAAGAATGAGAAAAATGCTTTAAAATAAATTTGAAAGTCTATGCCAGGGAAGCACTCAGCTTTTTTTAATATGATCTACACAGGAATTCTGGAATTGCTTAGCCTTGTGTGACATATTTAGAGCCTGGAAATGAACTTATACAGTAAGGAGAAGGGAAGTTAATTGAAGTTAAACACATAGGAGAGGATGTTGGTTCAAGTTATATAAAGAGAAAGGGGATATATATACCCACAGGGATATTAATCTCCATAAAATGGATAATCTAAGTATAAATGAATTTATAAGTAAATTTAGATCACTATTAAAAAGTAATTGTGTAAGAACAACACAGGAGAGAATGGAGGAGGACAGTTAATGGTAATTGTTTGAATTTCTTTGATTGTTTTGAAATGTTTTGATTGTCAAAATGCATATAGTTATAAGTTTGTAGGTTATGATATTAGAGATCCAGAGGATCCAGAAATACCTCTCCTGGGCATGTATCCAGAAGATGTTCCAAATGGTAAGAAGGACACATGCTCTACTATGTTCATAGCAGCCTTATTTATAATAGCTAGAAGCTGAAAAGAACCCAGATGTCCCTCAACAGAGGAATGGATACATAAAATGTGGTACATTTACACAATGGAGTACTACTCACCTATTTAAAAGAATGAATATGAAATTCCAAGGCAAAAGGATGGACCTGGAGGACATCATCCTGAGTGAGGTAACCCAATCACAAAAGAACTCGCACAATATATACTCACTGATAAGTGGATATTAGCACAGAAACTTAGAATACCCAAGATACAAGATACAATCTGCAAAACATGAAACTCAAGAAGAATGAAGACCAAAATGTGGACACTTTACCCCTTCTTAGAATTGAGAACAAAACACCCATGGAAGGAGTTACAGCAACAAAGTTTGGAGCTGAGACGAAAGGATGGACCATCTAGAGACGGCCATACCTGGAAATCCACCCCATAATCAGCCTCCAAACGCTGACACCATTGCATACACTAGCAAGATTTTGCTGGAAGGATCCAGATATAGCTGTCTCTTGTGAGGCTATTCAGGGGCCTAGCAAACACAGAAGTGGATGCTCACTGTCAGCTACTGGATGGATCACAGGGCCCCCAATGGAGGATCTAGAGAAAGTACCCAAGGAGCTAAAGGGGTCTGCAACCCTATAGGTGGAACAACAATATGAACTAAACAGTATCCCCCCTCCCCCGCCCCAGAGCTCGTGTTTCTAGCTGCATATGTATCAGAAGATGGCCTATTTGGCCATCATTGGAAAGAGAGCCCCATTGGTCTGGCAAACTTTATATGCCTCAGTACAGGGGAACGCCAGGACCAAGAAGGGGGAGTGCGGGGGGGATGGGGGGGAAGGTATAGGGGGACTTTTGGGATAGCATTGGAAATGTAAATGAAGAAAATACCTAATTAAAAAAAAAAAGAGAAAAAAGTGTCTCTAACCAAAATGTCAGCTAAAATTATACAATAAATCTTGTTGGTTGTGGAATCTTTACGATTCATCATGCATTCCTTCACATGGTGTTAATGAAGACTTATTACAAATTAACTAATAAAAGGATAGTTGTTTTTCACTTGCTCAAACAAGGAGCAAAAAAATCATCCTAAACTGATTCATCCACCTTGCATAATCCATATGAATATCTTAATAGTATTACAATTTTGGTTGTCAGATTCATATATTACAGAATGTACAGTTCTGACAAGATTCATCTTCAAGGACACTGAAACGACCTGCTGCTCCAACTACTTGCCTCCCAAAACAGCATCGGGAATAGCTACTGCTTCCTGATGAACTTGATTCATCCAGCCTTTCACACAGAACCAAACAGAACTTGAATTAAGTCCTGAGCCTTCTGGGCTTACAAAGACTGAATAATTGATGCTAAAGCTAGCTTTCTTAAGTCTAGCCACTTTTTTTTCTAATTGGTGTACACCTATTAACCCCCTTTTTAAAAGCTTGTTTCACTAATTTCCTTCTCAGCCCATTTATTCTGTAAGTATAGGAAGGCTACTGAATTGTTTGAGTTGATTTTATATCCAGCCAGGTTGCTGAAGTTGTTTAGCAGGTTTAGGAGTTCTCTGGTGGAATTCTTGGGGTCACTTAAGTATACTGTCTTATCATCTGCAAATAGTGATATTTTGACTTCTTCCTTTCCAGTTTGTATTCCTTTGACCCCCTTTTGTTGTCTAATTGCTCTAGCTAGAACTTCAAGTACTATATTGAAAAGATAGGGAAAGAGTGGACGCCTTGTCTAATCCCTGAGTTTGGTGGAATTGCTTCAAGTTTCTCTCCATTTAGTTTGATGCTGGCTACTGGTTTGCTGTATATTGCTTTTACTATGTTTAGGTATGGGCCTTGAATTCCTGATCTTTCCAAAACTTTTAACATGAAGGGGTGTTGAATTTTGTCAAATGCTTTTTTTCAGCAACTTAATGAGATGCGCATGTGGTTTTTTTCTTTGTGTTTATTTATGTAGTGGGTTACATTGATGGATTTCCATATATTGAACCATCCCTCATTCCTAGGATGAAGATTATTTGATCTTGGTGAAGGATTGTTTTGATGTGTTCTTGGACTCAGGTTTGACAACCCAGATGTCCCTCAACAGAGGAATGAATACAGAAAATTAGGTACATTTACACAATGGAATACTACTCAGCTATTAAAAACAATGACTTCATGAAATTCGCAGGCAAATGGATGGAACTTGAAAATATCATACTGAGTGAGGTAACCAGCCACAGAAGAACATACGTGGTATGCACCCACTGGTAAGTGGATATTAATCCAAAAGTTCAGAATATACAAGATACAATTCACAGACCATATGAAGCTAAAGAAGTAGGAAGACCAAAGTGTGGATGCTCAGTGCTTCTTAGAAGGGGAAACAAAATACTCACAGGAGGAAAAACATGGAAGAGAGACTGAAGGAAAGGCCATCCATAGACTGCCCACCTAGGAATTCATCCCATATATAGTCACCAAACCCAGATGCTATTGTGGATGCTGGGAAGTGCTTGCTGACAGGAGCCTGATTTGGCTGTCTCCTGAAAGGCTTTGCCAAAGTCTGACAAATACAGAGATGGATGTTTGCAGCTAACCATTGGACTGAGCTCTGGGGTTCCCCAATGGAGGAGTTGGAGGAGGCACTGAAGGAGCTGAGGGGCTTTGTAGCCTCATGAGGGGAGCAACAGAACAACTGGCCAGACCCCCCAAGTTCCTGGGGAGTGGATCACCAACCAAATAGTATACATGGAGGGACATATTGCTCCAGCCACATATGTGGCAGGGGATGGCCTTGAGCATCAATGGGAGGAACAGCCCTAGGGCCTGAGGGGGATTGATGCCCCAATGTAGGGGAATGCAAGGGATGGAAGGAGGAAGTAGGAGGATGGGTGGAAAAGCACCCTCATAGAATCAGGGAGAGGGGGAGTTGGGCAGAAGGTTTCTCTTGGGAGACCTGGAAAGAGGATAACATTTGAAATGTAAAGAAAATATCCAATAAAAGGAAACAAAAGATAGGTTGTTGTTGTTGCCCCTATTCAGCAGGAAGAAGTTGGGGGGCATCATCCCGATTCCTTTGGTTTGGGTGTGTGATTATAGTTATTTTATAAATTATGGATAAGTTATCATTTTAAGGAATAATTTGAAAATTGTCATAATTTTGAACATGGAAGAAGTAAATGGCATAGATTAATAAATTTATTCTTGAACAACGCATTGTACAGCCATAGTCTTACATTAATAGGAAGCTTAATAAGTGATACAAAATTGAAATAATTATTTATACTGGTAAAGAATTTATATATTGATACATATTTAAGGTTTTCATTGATGTAATTCTTTGCATAATGATACAAAATCTAAATTTAATGTTACTCTTAGATAGGCATTGTACCTATGCAACTCACTTAAGAATCCAAGGCTTTGACCGAGTCCTTCAATTGCTGCTATTACAAACAACGTAGGGTGATTAAATAATGCAAGTTAAGGGCCAGATAGAAAAATCACAGTTATATTAGATTCTGATTTAATTGTAATAAAATGTTTTAATAGTATTAAAATAGAAATAGTTAAGAGTAGTCAAGGTTTAACAGTTCAGATATACTTTATATAGATTGTCTTCACAAGTATCAGAAATCCAAAGACTATAACATTTAATATTATTTCATTATTAAACATCAATTAACTATGAGACATGTCTGCTCCTGACAGAACTCACCTTCATAGTTCAAAGAAAATGTTGAGCATCATTACCTCAAGGCAGAGTTGCTTATTGTGGTAATGTAAACACTGGGCAAGAATTGCCCTAATTCACCTACAGACAAATAATAATAATAATAATAATAATAATAATAATAATAATAATAAATAATGCTGTCAAGAAAGGAAACACAATGCAGAATAGTCCCCAGCTTAATCCTGCCAAAACAAAGTAAGCTAGTCCTTCATATTTCCTGCTTCACTTAAGTTGTGTAAGATGATTCTGGGTCAGAAGACTGAAGACAGACGCTCCAATGCTCCTTTGAATAGGGCACTGTCCAGGTAATTAACTGTCTCTGCCAATTTGTTAAAATTTGGAAGCTATGTTTTTGTACTTCCTATATGTAATTCATTCTCAAATCTCTGGCTGGTTGAAGATTAGTTATAGTCTCATAAACAATCTTAATTTGTTTAGTATTGAGGAAGCTGTCATTAGTTGTTTTTGTTTTGTTTTAATAGCCACTTGACTTGGATTAAATGCACCATAGTTTTAACATACATTTCCATGATAGCCAAGGATATCAAATTCATAAAATATTTACTACCCATTTGCAAGTTTTATTTGGAAAACTCTTTGCTCAGCCCCAGACCTATTTTTTAATTGGATTGTCTCTTCTATATTTAAAATAATTTTAGATCTGTTTTTTTTTATTTTTATGTATGTGAGTATTTTGTTTGTGTGTCTCTACAGCATGTGTGTGCAGTGACAACAGAGGCCAGAAAAGTGTTGGGTCCCTGGAACTCAAGCTACAGATAGTTGTGAGCCACCACGTGGGTGCTGGGAATCAAATCTGGGTGGTACTTCTGCAAAAGCAGCATTGCTCTTAACCACTGAGGACATGTTTCTAGCCCCTAATTGTTCATTTCCTTGAGTTCAATGGGATTGTATTTATTTATTTATATAGTCATTTGTTTATGTTATTTATTTATTATATTTCAGGTATTATACCCTTACCCAGTTTGCTCCCCCACCCGAAACCCTCTATCCTATCCACCCTCCCCCTGCTTCTATGAGGGTCTTCTCCCACCCACCCATCTGTTCCCACCTCCCTGTCCTCTATTCCCCTACACTGGGGCATCTATCTAGCCTAGGACAAAATACCTCTCCTCCCATTGAGGCCTGACAAGGCTGTCCTCTGCTACATATGCAGTGGAAGCTATGAGTACTCCTTGCTTGGTGGCTTAGACCCTGGAAGCTCGGAGGGGTCTGATTGGTTGATATTGGTGTTCTTCCTATGGGGTTGCAAACCCCTTCAGCTCCTTCAGTCCTTTCTCTACCTCCTCCAGTGTGGACCCTGCACTCAGTGCAATGGTTGGCTGCTAGCATCCAACTCTGTATTTGTAAGACTCTGGCAGTGCCTCTCATGAGACAGCTATATCAGACTCCTTTCAGAAAGCATTTCTTAACATCAACAATAGTGTCGGATGTTGTTGATGTATCTTGGATGAATCCACAGGTGGGACAGTGTCTGGATACATATTTGCTACATATTTGCTACATATTTGTCTACATATTTGCTCCTATGAGATTTTGCTCCCCTTTCTAAGAAACACTAAAGCAACCACACTTTGGTCTTGCTTCTCCTTCAGCTTCATGTGATCCATGAATTGTATCTTGTGTATTCAGAGCTTCTGGGCTAATATCCACTTATCAGTGACTGCATACCATGTGTGTTCTTTTGTGATTGGGTTACCTCACACAGGATAATATTTTCTAGTTCTATCCATTTGCCTAAGAATTTCATAAATTCATTGTTTTTAATAGGTGAGTAGTACTCCATTGTATAAATGTTCCACATTTTCTGTATCCATTTCTCTGTTAAGGGACATCTGAATTCTTTCAAGATCCTGACTATTATAAATAAGGCTGCTATGAGCATAGTGGAGCATATGCCCTTGTTGTATGTTGGAAAATCTTTTGGGTATGTGTCTAGGAGTGGTATTGCTGGGTCCTCAGGTAATACTATGTTTAATTTTCTGAGGAATCACCAGATTGATCTCCAGAGTGGTTGTACCATTTTGTAATCCCACCAACAATGGAGGAGTATTCCTCTTTTTCCACATCTTCACCAGCATCTGCTGTCACTTGAGTTTTTTATCTTAGCCATTCTGACTAGTTTGAGGCAGAATTGCAGGGTTGTTTTGATTTGCATTTCCCTGGTGACTAAGGATGTTGAATATTCCTTTAGGTGCTTCTCAGCCCTTAGAGTTTCCTCTGTTTAGAATTCTGTTTAGCTAAGTTCCCCATTTTTTAATAGGGTTATTTGTTTCTCTGGAGTCTAACTTCTTGACTTCTTTGTATATATTGAATATTAGCCCTCTATCAGATGTAGGACTGGTAAAGATTTTTTTCCTAATCTGTTGGTTGCCGTTTTGTCCTATTGACAGTGTCCTTTGCCTTGCAGAAGTTTTGCAATTTTATGAGGTCCCATTCGTCCATTCTTTGTCTTAGAGCACAAGCCATTGGGGTACTGTTAAGGAACTTTTCTCCTGTGCCCATGTGTTCGAGACTTTTCCCCACTTTCTCTTCTACTAGATTCGGTGTATCTGGTTTTATACAGAGGTCCTTGATCCATTTGGACTTGAGCTTGGTACAGGGAGATAAGAATGGATTAATTTGCATTCTTCTAAATGTTGACCATTTGAATCAGCACTATTTGTTGAAAATGTGCTCTTTTTTCCACTGGATGGTTTTAGCTCCTTTGTCAAAGATTAAATGACCATAGGTGTATGGGTTCATTTCTGGGTCTTCAATTTTATTCCATTGATCTAACTGCCTGTCACTGTACCAATACCATGCAACTTTTAACATAATTGCTCTGTTGTACAGCTTGAGGTCAGGAATGGTGATTCCCCCAGAAATCCTTTTATTGTTGAAAATAGTTTTTTACCATCCTGGGTTTTTGATTATTCCAAATGAATTTGAGAATTGATGTTTTTTAACTCTATGAAGAATTGAGTTAGAATTTTGTTTGGGATTGCTTTGAATCTGTAGATAGTTTTCAGCAAGATGGCCATTTTTACTATATTAATCCTGCAAATGGGAGCATAAGAGATCTGTTCATCTTCTGAGGTCTTCTTTGATTTCTTTCTTCAAGTTCTTGTCATACAGATCTTTCACTTGTTTGGTTAGAGACACACCAAGATACTTTATATTGTTTGTGGCTATTATGAAAGGTATCATTTCCCTAATTTCTTTCTCACCCTGTTTATCCTTTGACTATAGAAAGGCTACTGGTTTGTTTAAGTTAATTTTATATCCAGGCACTTTGCTGAAGTGGTTTATCGGGCTTATCCACAGTCCTGGGAGCTATTTGGGTAACTTTAGTGGGAATTTAAAAATAAATATATATTAAAAAGTATTCTAAACTCCAATGCTGTGGTAGATATGAAGTTAGCAAAAAGTTTCTTGTATTCTGGAAGCTCTCCAAGTGGTAGTTCCACTATTATAACTTGCCTTGGCAAGAATTGTTTTTTATGCTGATAGACCATTTAATCACTTTGTCTTCTGTGTTCTCCTCTGTGTGGTACATTGCATTTTAGTTTGATGTGTATGTGTACATATTCCATGATTTTTTTTTTAGTACAGAGGCCTTCTCTTGTATTCTTCTGAGCTTCTACAATGCTTAGCAATAGAAATTATTTAATGAGCTCTTCAATGCATGTTTATAAGCAGAATTAAATTTTCCACATATGAGATATACTTTCAGCAAACCAAATCCATTTCATTAGAGAAATGACTGCCCTTTTTTCACCTCCAATTTTAAGAGAACGAAACTGAGATTAACATCCAGCCTCAATACCTCAACTAGAAAATTATTTGCACAAAAAGAGAGGCAGCTGAAATACCAACTTCTTGATGAGTAAGAGGAAACTTTGATCAGACTGATTTGAGAATCTTCAAAGAAGAAAAGCAGAAAGGCTGATATAGAGAAGGCATGTGCACACATAAGAATAAGCATTATTAGATTACCTCACCTGTACATGTCTGCACAGGACTAGCCATTGTCAATGTCTATTTTTCTAGCAATAAGAAAGGAAAAAATTAAACCAAGTCAATATTTGAGAAAAGACAGGAGCTACCCCAGACATTCTAAATTTGTGTTTCTATAATGCTGTGGTAAGAATGCAATTATTTAAAGATATGTGTGCGAAATAAAAATTTTTAATGTTTCTTCAGTTTCTTTTTTAATATTTTTATTATTACATATTTTCCTCAATTACATTTAGATTCCTATCCCAAAAGTCCCCCATACCCTCCTCCCCACTTCCCTACCCACCCATTCAAAATAAAAGTTAATGGTACCTATAAAAGAAAGCTAACATCTAACCACGTTATAGTAAAGAGTGCCCTAGATATAGTGCTAATGTAGCCATTGGAGTGTGCCTAAATGTGACTGCTCCATTTCTAGTCTGCAGAGGCAAACCTAGTTTTTCTGTTCCCAAAAGATCTTTGGAAATGCATGTTAGGAAAATTCTCCCTTCTCACCAAATGCATTCTAAGCTTTGTAATACTTCTTCCCTATGAAATATGTATATAAAATATTTAATACCACAGAGACCTTGAGAGCCCCATCAATTGCTTGTTCTAACTCAAGTTTCCCAGTGAATACATTTGATTGATTCTTCAATATTTCTACCAATTCAAGAACATTATCACTTTGGTACTTGACTAAATTAACTTGGATAACAGAGGAGTTACACAGCTAATAAATATGTGCACACTGAGAGAGAAAGAGAGAGAGATTATTCTGAATATGCAATGTCTTCTGTACAAATCAAAGTGACAGGAAGCTGACCTATATGTTTCAGGCCTGCTATTGTCAAAGCATGGAAATGAAAACTCAGAAACTTTTTTTTTTTTTTTTTTTTTTTTTGGTTTTTAGAGACAGGGTTTCTCTGTATAGCCCTGGCTGTCCTGGAACTCACTCTGTAGACCAGGCTGGCCTTGAATTTAGAAATTTGCCTGCCTCTGCCTCCCAAGTGCTGGGATTAAAGGTGTACGCCACCATACCCGACTTCAGAAACTTCTAAATGCCTCCCAAAAAAGTAACAAAATAAGTGAGAGTCCCCAAATAGTGTTTCCATCACACGGATCACATGTCAGATTAAGTGACGCCATGTGTGCCACTTTCACATAGACAAGAGTATGACAGTATATCTGTACTCTGGTTTGGGTTATGAGTAGTCCCTAAGGACCATGTGTTAAAGGTCTGGTGCTGTTGAGAATGTGATGGGAAATTGTGAGGTAAATTCTTTTTGGAAGAGCAGGTTCTTACAATCTGTATCTGGTGAGGAACCAAGGACCATGACAACAGCCTATAATGTTAGATATCTCAGGGGCCGTGCTAACCAGCAATTCATAAGTATATATCCCACAGCTAATACCGGGATGCTCCTTTGAATAACTTTGGCTTCTGAAAAGAGCATTATCTGAAGGGTATCTCTATTCAAATATTTTCAGTTACATTTTTAATAGATATATAAAATAGGACTTTTTCATGCAACCTTAGTCCTGGCTAACCCTTCACCACAGTCTCTACTTTCCCTATAGCCTAACAACTTTCCCTACTTTCAGCCCTCAGTGGTCATCTGCACTGTTTTCTTATCTTGTGTATTTGGTGAATCTGTCTCCATTAAGGCCTCTCCCCAATGACAACCACTCTCTAATGGTCCCTGTCATCCATTTCATTAAAAGAATCCCAAGCTAAGCACAAAAGTTTAAAAATTCAATGTTAGTATCTTCAAATGAAAGAAAATATGTCATTTGTATATCTGGGCCTGGTTACCTTAGTCAGTATAATTTTCACCTATTTCATTAATTTTCCTACAAATTTTATAATTTCATTTCCCCTCACCCTGAATAAAATTATATTGTGTATATGTACATTCATAATCTATTTCTCACCCGATAGACATCTAGTTTTGCTCTATTCCTTATTATTGTGAATACAGCTGCAATGGGTGTGGATCTGCAGGTGTACAAGTATCTCTATTGTAGAATAGAAATTGAATAAGTGGGTAACAAGGGGATCTCTTCCAGCTTTCTGAAAAACCTACACACTGATTTCCACAGTGAGTGTACCATGATGTATTCTCCCCAGTAGAGACTAAGGATTCTTCTCTTCCTATATCCTTGCCAGAAATTGTCATTTGTCTTTTATAATAGCCACTTTGATTTGTATTAAACTCTCTATTGTTTCAACTTACATTTCCATGATAGCCAAGGATATTGAATAATTCATAAAATATTTACTACCCATTTGCAAGTTTTATTTTAAAACTCTTTGTTCAGCCCCAGACCTATTTTTAATTAGATTGTCTGTTCTATATTTAAAATAATTTTAGATCTGTTTAATTTTTTTATTTTTATGTATGTGAGTATTTTGCCTGTTTGTATGTCTCTACACCATGTGTGTGCAGTGACAACAGAGGCCAGAAAAGTGTTGGATCCCTGCATCTCAAGCTACAGATAGTTGTGAGTCACCGTGTGGGTGCTGGGTATAAAATCTGGGTGGGTCCTCTGCAAAAGCAGCATTGCTCTTAACCACTGAGACATGTCTCTAGCCCTGAATTATTTCCTTGATTTTAATGGGATTTTAAAATATATATATTAAAAATATTCTAGACTCCAATCCTGTGTCAGATATGCAGTTAGCAAAAAGTTTCTTGCATTCTGGAAGCTCTTACACTGCAGTTTTCACACAAAAGCTTTTCCATTTTTGTGATTCCATTTTCCAATTGCCACTCTTTTAAGTTACCAGGATTCTATTCAGAAAATCTTTACCTATTCCTATATCTTGACTGGTACTCGTTCATTTTGCATAAAGCAATTTCAATTTCCAAGTTCAAATTCTAATAATATTAATGAGGTCATTGATGCGTTTGGAGATTTTTTTTTTCCATGCAGAGGAAGAGATAAGAATCTACTTTCATTTTCCAATGGGTTGACAAACATTTTTCCCTGCACCATTTATTAAAGAGGATGTCCTTTCTCAGTGTTTTTTTTTTTTGGGGGGGGAGGGGGTGTTGTTTGTTTGTTTCTTTGTTTGTTTTTTGTATCTTTCAACATTCAGTTGGCAGTTTCTATCTAAACTTGTATCTGGGCACTCTATAGGTTTCAGGAATGACAAATGAGAATGTTTTGACTTATTTCTTTCTCATTTGTATTACACCTTCCTTTATCTTCCTGCATTAGCTAAGATTCCAAGCACTATTTTTAAAAGAATGGAGAAAGGGAACATCTGTGTCTTGTTCTGACCTTACTGGGAAGACTTCACGCTACTCACTATTTTCCATGATTTTGGCTGTATATCTGTCAGATATAGCCTTTTTTAATGTTGAGATATGCTTCCTCTAACTAGTCTCACCAGGAATATTGAACTTTGTCAAAATTCTTTCCTGCTTGGACTGAGATGATAATGTGGATTTTTGTTTTTGTTTTGTCTGTCTGTCTGTTCATTTGTTTGTTTGTTTTGCCTTGAATTTATTTATGTGATGAATTACATTTACTATCTCAGATATGTTCAACCTACCTGCATCTCTGGAATGAAGCCAACTTTGTGATTGTACATGATCTTTTTTGGATGAGTTCCTTCATTTAGGTTTCTTCTTCTTTTCCCTCCTCCTCCTCTTCCTCCTCCTCCTCTTCCTCCTCCTCCTCTTTTTCCCTTAGAATATATATATATATATTTTTGTCTGTCTTAATGCTTGCCAATGAGCCTGGACTATGATTTTGTGTATGAATTGTTTATTTATCTGACTTGGGCATGAGGATAATACCAGCTTCATAAAGGAATTAGAATTGGAAGTGTTCTTCCCTCTCTGTTTTACACTAGAATTTAAGAAAGATTAGTACCACTTTTACTTTCAATGTATGAAACAGTTTTTCATTGAATTCATGGCACTTGGCATTGATTCATGTTTTCATTTGTTTGTTTGTTTGCTTTATTATAAATCACTTTAAATTATTTATCTCATATTAGCTTAATCTTTGATCATAGTTATAATAAGTTCTTTAATTTCTTTTATGTCTTTTGATTTATTATTCTTATTCTTCTCTTGCTTTCTTTTAGTTAATTTGGCTATGTCTTTCTCACTATTGTTTATCCTTCAAACAGTAAACTTTTCATTTCACTGATTAATTATATTATGTTTATCATTTCTATTTCATTGCTTTATCATCTTATCTAATTATATCTCCATGTCTTCTTTTAGGTTTAGTTATTTTTTTTATTTTCTCAGTGCCTTTATGTATATAAGTATTTTATTTCAGCTAGCTCTGATTTTTTTAATATAGGTACTTATAACTATAAGATTTTCTCTTAGTACTACTGTTATAAAATATAACATAATATAAAATACCAAAGGATTGGTATATTGTGTTTTTGTTTTTTAGATATTTATAGAAAAGTTTTTTATTACTGTTTCTTCAAGGAATCATTAATCATTCAAAAGTGTGATTTTTAATCTTCATGAATTTGTATGCTTTTTGTAGCTTCAGTGTCTGTTGGCAACCAGCTTTCTCCCATCATTGTTCAGTAAAATACAGGATGTTATTTAAAATTTCCTAAATTTGTCCAGACTAACTTGGTATACTAATGTGAGATCAACTTTGCTGAAAATTCTATAGGATGCTGAGAAGAATGTACATTCTGTAGTGAATAGAGTAGAATGTTTTACTAATGTCTGTTATGTCCATTTAATTTATCATTCCATTTAATCCAGTTTATCTTTAATTATTATTATCCAAGTAACTTTGTTATCAATTCAGCCAGACATTGAACTTCACCACTATTATTGTGTTAAGGTTAACCTCTGACTTTATATGTAAGAACATTGCTTTGTGAAATTGAGTGCAGCTGTATTTGGCACACATGTTTACAATTGTAATGTCATTTTGATGGATTGTTTCTTGAATCTCTTCTGGCTAAATTTGGCTTGAAGCCTATTTTGTCACAGATTAAATCAGTACTGAATAACTGTTTCCTGATTCCAATTGCTTGGAATACACTTTTCCACTATATTACCCTAAGGCAACACCTTTCATTGATGGTGAGGTGTGTTTTCTTGATAGCTACAAAGAGAAAACACCTGTAATTTTGTATCCAGTTTACTAGTTTGTATCCAGTAACTTTTTTAATGAGAAATTATCCCATTATATCTAGCGTGATTACTTAAAGGCAGATATTATGTCCTGTAATTTTAAAAATATTGTACTTTTTGGTTTTTCATTCCTATTTTTCTTAACAGAAAGTTAGTATTGTATAGTTCTCCATGTAGCCTCTTAGATGAAGTTCTCTTTTTTAAAACGTCTATTTATTGACTTAATTGTATGTCTATGTGTATATGCACACTATACACCTACACACTCACCTATGCTCATGTGTGGAAACCAGAGGTTAACTTGTCCCTAAGTTATCTCCTTCTACCATGTAGATTTTGGGGATTGAACTTAAATTGTCCAGCTTAACAGCAAGTGGCTGTATCTGCTGAGATAGCTTTTCAAGTCAAGTTCAGTCTTGAACTTGACAATGATTTCTTCAATATAAAACCAAGAAGTACAAGCAAGTGTACTTTATATACATTAGACTTCATTAATATTATAAACAATTGTACTTCAAAGGATATTATTAAAATGAGAAGATACTACATAGAATGAAAGCAAATAATTGTGGATAATGATTCTTGAAATAGGCATATATACTGAAATTAAGAATTTTTATTAGATATTTTCTTCATTTGCATTTCAACAGTTATCCACTTTCTTGGTTTCCCTTCCAAAAATGCCCTATCCCCTATCCCCTCCCCCTGCTCAACAACCAACCCACTCCAGCTTCCTGGTCCTGGCATTCCCCTACACTGGGGCATCGAGCCTTCTCAGGACCAAGGGCTTTCCTCCCATTGATGACCCACAAGGGCATCCTCAGCTACATATGCAGCTAGAGGCATGTGTACTCTTTGGTTGGTGGTTTAGAACTTGGGAGCTCTGGAGATACTATTTGTTTCACATTGTTGTTTCTCCAATGTGGCTGCAAACCTCTTCAGCTCACTAGGTCCTTCCTCTAGCTTCTCCACTGGGGACCCTGTGCTCAGTCCAATGGTTAGCTAAGATCATTCACCACTATATTTCTCAGGCATTGGCAGAGCCTCTCAGGAGACAGCTATATCAGGCTCCTGCCAACAAGCACATGTTGGTATCCACAATAGTGTCTGGCTTTGTTACTGTATATGGGATAGAACCCAAGGTGGGGCAGTCTCTGAGTTGCCTTTCCCTCAGTCTATGCTCCACACATTGTCTCTGTATCTCTTCTCATGGGTATTTTGTTCTCCATTTTAAGGAGGACCGAAATATCCACTCTTTGGTCTTCCTTCTTGAGCTTCGTGTGGTCTGTGAATGGTATCTTGGGTATTCAGAGCTTCTGGGCTAATATCGACTTATTAGTGAGTACATACCATGTGTGTTCTTTTGTGATTGGGTTACCTCACTCAGGGTGATATTTTCTAGTCCCATCCATTTGCCTAAGAATTTCATGAAGTCATTGTTTATAATAGCTGAGTAGTACTTCATTGTGTAAATGTTCCACATTTTCTGTATCCATTCTTCTGTTGAGGAACGTCTGAGTTCTTTCCAGCTTCTGGCTATTATAAATATGGTTACTATGAAGATAATGAAGCATGTGTCCTTATTACATGTTGGAGCATGTTCTGGGTATATGCCCAGGAAGGGTTCTCAAATAGTACCATGTCCAATTTTCTGAGGAAATGCCAAACTGATTTCCAGAGTGGTTGTACCAGCTTGCAATCCCACCAACAATGGAGGAGTGTTCCTCTTTCTCCACATCCTCACCAGCAAATGCTGTCACCTGAGTTTTTTTATCTTAGCCATTCTGACTGGTATAAAGTGGAATCTCAGGGCTGTTTTGATGTGCATTTCCCTAATGATTAAGGATACTGCACAATTCTTTAGGTGCTTCTCAGCCATTCTGTATGCCTCAGTTGAGAATTCTTTGTTTAGCTCTGTACCCCATTTTTAAATACAGTTATTTGGTTCTCTGGAGTCTAACTTCTTGAGCCCCTTGTATATATTTGATATTAGCCCTTTATCAAATGTAGGGTTGGTAAAGATCTTTTCCCAATCTATTGGTTACCATTTTTCATATTTACAGTCTCCTTTGCCTTATAGAAACCTTGCAATTTTATGAGGTCCCATGTTTTCATTCTTGATCTTATAGCATAAGCTATTGATGTTCTGATCAAGAAATTTTCTACTGTGCCCATGTGCTCAAGGCTCTTCCCTACTTTCTTTTCTTTTCTTTTTCTTTTTTCTATTCCATTAGTTTCAGTCTATCTAATTTTGTTTGGAGGTCTTTGATCCACTGGGACTTGAGTTTTGTACAACAAGATAAGAATGGATCAATTTGGATTCCTCTAAATGTTGATCGCCAGTTGAACCATCACCATTTGTTGAAAATGCTATATTTTTTCCACTGTATGGTTTTAGCTCCTTTGTCAAAGATCAAGTGACTATAGGAGTTTGGGACTACCTTAGATTTTCCATCTGTGGTAATTGAGAATTTTGCTGGATATAGTAGCCTGGGCTGGCATTTGTGTTCTCTTAAGGTCTGTATGACATCTGCCCAGGATCTTCTAGCTTTCATAGTCTCTGATGAGAAGTCTGGTGTAATTCTGACAGGTCTTCCATTATATGATACTTGACCTTTTTCCCTTACTGCTTTTAAAATTCTTTCTTTGTTTCGTGCATTTGGTGTTTTGATTATTATGTGACAGGAGGAATTTCTTTTTGGTCAAGTCTATCTGGAGTTCTATTGGCTTCTTGTATGTTCATAGGCATCTTTCTTTGGGTTTGGGAAGTTTTCTTCTATAATTTTGTTGAAGATATTTACTGGCCCTTTAAGTTGGGAATCTTCACTCTCTTCTATACCTATTATTCTTAGATTTTGTCTTCTTATTGTGTCATGGATTTCCTGGATGGTTTAGATTAGGAGCTTTGGCTTTTTGCATTTTCTTTGACTATTCTATCAATGTTTTCTATGGTTTCTTCTGCACCTGAGATTCTCTTTTCTATCTCTTGTATTCTCTTGATGATGCTTGCATCTATGACTTATGACTTATGACTTCTTTCCTAGGTTTTCTAACTCCAGGGTTGTCTTCCTTTGTGATTTCTTTATTGTTTCTAGTTCTATTTTTAGATCCTGGATGATTTTGTTCCTTTCCTTCACCTGTTTGATTGTGTTTTCCTGTAACTCTTTAAGGGATATTTGTTTTTTCCTCTTTAAGGGCTTCTAGCTGTTTGCCTGTGTTTCTTTAAGGGTTATTTATGCCTTTCTTAATGGTCCTCTATCATCATCATGGGAAGTGATTTTAGTTCTAATTCTTGCTTTTCTTGTGTGTTGGGGTATCCAGAATGTGCTATGGTGGGAGAATTGGGTTCTGATGATGCCAAGTATCCTTAGTTTCTGTTGCTTCTGTTCTTATACTTGCTTCCCTTCTTCTGGTTATCTCTAGTGCTACCTGCCCTGGCTATGTCTGACTGGAGCCTGTCCTTCCTGTGATCCTGGTTGTGTCAGAACTCCTCTGAGTCAAGCTGTCTCTGAGATCCTGTGATTCTAGGATCCTGAGATCCTGAGGACCCAGGTGTGTCTGAGCTCCTGAGATTCTGGGACTTGAGATTCTGGTGTGACCAAGCTCCTGGGATCCTGGGATCCTCTGATCAGGGGCATGTTAGAGGGCCTGGGAGTGTACCTGCCTCTGGATGTTGTGGGGCTGGCTTCAGAGTTTGCACCCAAGGTCTGCTCAGAGCACCAGCCCAGACAGTGTACCTTCCAAGGTACCTTCTATACCTGAGATTCTCTCTTCTAGCACTTGCATGCTAATAGTGATGCCTACATCTGTAATTCCTGACCCTTTTTCTAGGTTTTCCATTTCTAGGGTTGCCTCGATTTGTGTTTTCTTTATTGTTCTGCTTTTACTTTTAGGTCTTGGACTATGTTGTCCAATTCCTTCACCTGTTTAATTATGGTTTCCTGCATTTCTTTAAGGGATTTATTTTTTTTCCTCTTGAAGGGATCCTACCTGTTTACCTGTGTTTTCCTGTATTTATTTCAGCGAATTGTTTATATCCTCCTTAAAGAACTCTATTATCTTCATACAATAGGATTTTAGGTCAGTTTCTTGATTTTCAGGTGTGTTGGTGTATCCAGGCCTTTCTGTCGTGAGAGAACTAGATTCTGATGGTGCCAAAGTTTATTGGCTTCTGTTGTTTATGGTCTTGTGCTTGCCTCTTGCCACCTGGTTGTCTCTGATGTTGACTGGTCTGGATGTATCTGTGTGGAACCTGACTCTTGTTTCCCTGGGTTTGCTACAGGTCTCCTGGTAGGCCTGTGTCCCTGGTTGTAGCAGCCTTCCTGTAAGGCCTTCAGACTGTGGGGACTTCAGAGGGGCATGTATACTGGTGACCTATTGCCCTGGCTGCAGTGGTTCTTCAGACTGTGAGGGGTATTCAGAGGAGCAGTCAAGCTGTTTCCTTGCATGTAGCTGTTCTCGGAGACTTTCATACTGTGGGGTCTGTTATCCTGTATAAATCAGAACTCCTGGGAGGCTTTCAGACTGTTGGGTCAGTTTCCCTGAGTGCAGCAGAATTCCTGAGATGCCTTTAGACTATGCTGTCTTCAGAGGAGCTGTCAAGTAGGTAATAAGCCCTTGAAGATTGGCACCATCTGGAATGACCAGTGAAATGTTTTTTAACTGGAGTTTAATTAACCACCCTAGTGGGAATATGGAAGACATTTGTGATCAAGGTGACAAACTATAAGGAACTGACCCAAGGTGTTTCAGTGGAGAATTTCAGTGTGTGGCCTAGAGACTGTTGTGATATTTTGGTGAAGAATGTGGCTGCTTTTTGTTCTTGTCTAAAGAGTCTAACTGAGGCTTTGGTAAAGATATTTCAATTCATTAAATTGCAAAATAAATGTCAGCTGCTTGTTGAGTCTTCCAGACTGTGATCATGCTAGATCCTTTTTTGTGAGCAAACCATAGACTCAGTAATAGTGTCAGGCCTTGGGCCCTCCCCTTGAGCTGGATCCCACTTTAGGCCTGTCACTGGACCTTCTATTTCTCAGGCTCCTCTCCATTTCTATCCCTGTAATTCTTTCAGACAGGAACAATTGTAGGTCAGAGTTGTGACTGTGAGATTGCCTCCCTCTTCCTCATTTCATGCCCTGTTTTTCCTGCTGGAAGTAGGCTCTATAAGTTCCCTTTCCCTACTCTTGGGTATTTCATCTAAGGTCCCTCCCTCTAAGTCACAAGGGTCTCTCAACTCCCAGGTCTCTGGTGTGTTCTCCTATTTTCTGAGGTTGCCAGTTTCCATTCTTTCTGCTGGTATCAGGGCTTCAGTCCTTTTCCCTCACTCAAGATCAGATCATGTTCCCCTCTTCCCCCCCACCCCACACACACACACTCCCTCCTCCCTCCAGTCCTCTTTCCCTCCCATGTCCCTCCTTCCTTTCCCAATTGTGATTGCTCTTTTTCTCCCTCCCAAGAGGGACTGAGGCATTCTGAAAGAATCAGATGCAGATATTTGCACCCAACCAATGGACAGAAGCAGTTGACCCCTGTTGTTGAATTAGAGAAGGCTGAAAGAAGCTGAGGAGAAGGGCAGTGCTGTAGGAGGACCAGCAGTCTCAATTAATCTGAATCCCTGACATCTCTCAAAACACTGGACCACCAAACAGGCAGCATACACCCACTGATATGAAGCCCCCAACACACATACAGTAGAGGACTGCCGGGTCTTGTTCATTCAGAGATGATGCACCTAATCCTCAAGAGACTGGAGGCCCCAGGGAGTTTAGAAGTCAGGTGGGTTGGGAGGTGGGGACATCCACGTAGAGACAGGGTTGGGGAGGAGGTATGGAATGTGGAACAGTCAAAGTGTGGATGGGGGGATAAAATATGAAGTGTAAATTAATTAATTAATCAATTAATTAAAATATAAATAAATAAACAGTGTCAGAAAAGCCCAGCCTAAACTTTGTCCTTTGGTATAGTCTTATGATGAGCATTTTGATCAAGCATAGCAAGCTTAGAGAGAAAAAATACAAAATGTTTAGTTCAAGTAATAAAGAGGCACCAGAAAGTGAAATGGGGTGGAATCATGTGTTCAAGGAGATAAACAGATTAAGGGAGTGGTGATCTCACAGCAAGATGCCACCCATCTAACATAACTGTACTGACAGTTGAACAAGAAATAGTTAGGTGTTATCACTTAATTAGAATTTTCATTCTGACTTTTAATCTGGAATGAACTACAATCCAGAAATGGAGGCCATACTTGTGATTCATATCTTGAGACTGGAAGGCACAACTTTTGATGTGGGTCTTAAGAAATAGTGACTGTGAAAAGCTTAGGCCTAGGCATGGTGATTTGGTACATATCTTTAATTCCAGAAGACAAATGCAAGCATATCACTGAGTTCAAGACCAGAGTGGGACAGAACAGATTCTATGTAAAGGAAAGTTTAAATCTAGGCATGGTGGTGCACACCTTTAATTCCAGGACTCAGCAGACAGAGACATGCAAATGTGTAGGCAGCCGCACACCTAAAAGATGGTGCCGACCTCCGGTACACTGGCACCGTAAACAACGCCATTGCACAGGTGCTAGTCCGAATCTGGCACCAACCCCTCCCGAGCAAGTGCATACGAATCAAAGTGCCGACAGACTGACCAATCCCAGGAGGATACATAGCTCTCCCCAGTGCTGGGGTGTATATAAGCAGTCCTCCCGGGGGTTCCGGAGTTCCCCCTAGCATGGAGGTGTTCCTAAAATAAAAAAGGCTGTTGAGAAGAATCCAACCGTGTTGTGTTTTTTTCTTGCTGGACAAGATGAGCGCAACACAAAGGTTTTGAGTTCAAGGTCAGTCTACAAAGAAAGTTCCAAGACAGCCAAATATAGGCAATGAAGGAGCTGAAAAACAGAAATACAGGTATGCTGTAATAGAAAAATGGAGACCGTGTTCAAGCTCTAGCAAGCACCAGGACTCACCAACTTTGGCCATGTGGTTCTGGCTTTAGAGTCAAGAATAGAAGGGACTACTAGGACAATTGATTCTGGTTAGCCAGAGCTAAGAAGTTAGTGGTGATTAAAAATAGACCAGCATCACTGAGGGGAAGTCTTCTGGGAAGTGTTTCTGAGAGCACAAAGAAGCTGTGCTCTTGAGATATCCAAGGTTGTACCATGTGCTACAGCACTTGGTACTCTGTAAGACTTGGTAATGCATACTTACACTTGGTAATGGATAAGAATCACTCAGATGGTACTGGTTTTGAAGGCAGTAAGGGTCACTGAGAACAACTGAGGCATGACACTTTGAGAGGCCATGGAATGCCACTAGTAAAGGTGCAGTCTCAGTTGCACTTCATGGCCCAGGACTGAATGGGACACTCAAAGGAGCTGAGACTCGGCATCATGAAGGGAGCCTCTGAGAGGCTACTCATGAAGCCTAATTGCAGTAGAAGACTCCAGTGAATTAGAGATATCAGTACCATGTGGTAATCACCAAGACCACCACCAGCAGTGTCGAATCAACCAGACCCTAGAGTGCTTCAAAGTACAGAGCTGGAGAAGTGAAGGAGGAGCCCAGTAGAACATGTGTGCATCCCAGACATTGGAACAAGAAGCTGCAAAATTGAAGTTACCTTGGATACCTCAAGATATTAGAGATGTCAAATACTTGCCAAGAAAAGCTGCTAGCAAGGAGTGAAACCAGCCAAAGAGGAAATAAATGTGCTGCAGTCACCAAGGCAGAAAGAAGGAATTGCAGATCTGAAGAGTGCTTTGACATCAGCCATAGGGATGTAAGAGTTTGGAGATTATCCAGCTGGTCTGTGGTCTTGCTTTAGTCCACTATTTCCTCATTATAACCTATAATGATTTGGAATAGTGAATTGATGTTGGAAGTATAAAATATGCTTTTCAATTTTATAGACAATAACAGCTAAGACATTGCATAAATCTCAGAAAAGACTTTGAACTTTAGACTGTTAACATTCTTGAGCCTAATATAGACTATGGGTACTTTTGAAGGTAGACTAAATGTATTTTGTATTGTGCTATGAGTAGGTATGTTCCCATAGATTCATGTGTTTGAACAAGCATATGGGGGACCAGGGAGTAGAATGTGCTCATTTGAATATGCATGGCCTATGGGAAGTGGCACTACTAGAAGATGTGGCCTTCTTGGAATAAGTGTGGGCTTGTTAGAGAAAGTGTATCACTGTGAGGGTTGGCTTTGAGACCCTCCTTCTAGCTGCCAGACAGACAGACTTTTCCTGACTTCCATCAATCAAGATGTAGAACTCTTAGATCCTTCTTCAATCCCTTACAAGAGTTGCCTTGGTCATGGTGTCTGTTCACAGCAGAAAACCCAAACTAAGACAAACGCTAACACCAACCTCTTCATATTTCTTCAGCATCTGACTAACCATCTTAAAGCATAACACAAGATCTACTTGATGCATCTAAATGTTTCTATTGGATTCTAAAGCCCAGTAAGAGTGTTTTATTCATTTCTATACCATCCAATCATTCCCTAATCCTCAACCCAGCCTGCATAGTGTTCTCATGCATATATATATGTATGTATATATATACAATTGACATCATATGATAGACATATGTATGTCTTACAGTAAATGGCTATGGCTTCCTGCTAAATATTCATTTTATATTAAAACCACATCAGCAATATCTGTTAAAATACAAGCAACGAAAATCAAAACAACCCTGAGATTCAACCTCACACCAGTCAGAATGGCTAGGATCAAAAATTCAAGTGACAGCAGATGCTGGCGAGGATGTGGAGAAAGAGGAACACTCCTCCATTGCTGGTGGGATTACAAGCTGGTGCAACCACTCTGGAAAACAGTCTGGAGGTTCCTCAGAAAATTGGACAGAGTACTACAGGAAGATCCAGCAATACCTCTCCTGGGCATATAACCAGAAGTTCCAACTGGTAATAAGGACACATACTCCACTATGTTCAGAGCAGCCTTATTTATAAATAGCCAGAAGCTGGAAAGAACCCAGATGTCCCTCAAGAGAGGAATGGATACAGAAAATGTGGTACATTTACACAATGGAGCACTACTTAGCTATTAAAAACAATGATTTTATGAAATTCTTGGGCAAATGGATGTATCTGGAGGATATCATCCTGAGTGAAGTAACCCAATCACAAAAGAAGTCACTTGATATGCACTCACTCATAAGTGGATATTATCCCAGAAACATAGAATACCCAAGGTACAACTTCCAAAACACAAGAAAATCAAGAAGGAAGACCAACGCATGGATACTTCATTCTTCCCTAGAACAGGGAATAAAATATCCATTGAAGAAGTTGCAGAGACAAAGTTTGGAGCTAAGACAAAAGGATGGACCATCCAGAGACTGCCCCACCTGGGGGTCCATCCCATAATCAGCCACCAAACACAGACACTATTGCACATGCCAGCAAGATTTTGCTGAAAGGACCCTGATATAGCTGTCTCATGTGAGGCTTTGCCAGTGCCTGGCAAATACAGAAGTGGATGCTCACAATCATCTATAGGATGGAACACAGGTCCCCCAATGTAGGAGCTAGAGAAATTACCCAAGAGCTGAAGGGGTCTGCAACTCTATAGGTGGAACAACATTATGAACTAACCAGGACCCCCAGAGCTCATGTCTCTAACTGCATATACAGCAGAAGATGGCCTACTCAGCCATCATTGGGAAGAGAGGCCCCTTGGTCTAGCAAACTTTATATGCCCCAGTATAGGGGAACACCAGGGCCAAGAAGTGGGAGTGGGTGGGTAGGGGAGCAGGGCGGGGGGAGGGTATAGGGGACTTTTGGAATAGCATTTGAAATGTAAATGAAGAAAATATCTAATAAAATAATTAAAAAGAAGAAGATATGGATATAATCACATGCAAAAATAATATATAAAAGCAAGGCTATCAATCATGCCTGTGGTGACATATCCATGTTTTATAGTTGTTATTATGATTATAGAACCTTACTTTATTGAGAGGTTACTTGGTGAAGAGTTGTTTTCTAAGATTTACAAATAGCATTGAGACAAAATACTTAACGAAGGCAATTTATCACCATGCCAGGCTGAGCAAACATTGCATATGGCACAGAGAAGAAACACTAATTAGACTTAATTCAGAAAAATTAACACTAAACCTAAATTATCAAGTATTTTATGTGATAGTCATATGGCTTTAAATACAGAAGGAATCTTGCAGAATAACTAACTCCTGATAACATATTTTCAAGTGCCAGTCTTACTGGGTCTATTAACAAACACAATTACAGTCTCTTGAGAAGATTATTTGTTTTTGTTCACAGTAAAGATGTTAAAAATACATGGTGGTCTACAGTTCCTGGCTTCAGAAGTTATGCCTGGTAGGATTTGAGTTTTGTCTTTTCCAGGCTCACTCATCAGTTTAAACTCTGAGGTTATCTACACGAAGGTCTCTTTTTACACCTCATTAGCTACATCTTTTATTCTTCAATGTTTATTTATTCAGACTGTCTGATTGGTTGATTGATGGTACAGCCGCATATGTGTGGAGGTCAGAAGAAAACTTACAAGAGTTGATTGTCTCCTTTCACTATGTGACTTCTGGGTCTCAAACTCAAGTAGTTAGGCTTCATAGTAAGTGTCTTTACTTATTGATTTGTGTTAATGTCCCTCAGTCATAAATTCTTATATTTAATCAAAATTAGACATCTCTAGCCATTCCAAACTTAGAAATAAAATCTTTGTGTTGGCTGTTTCTACTTTGTGGTGACCTTTGTTTTAGTAGTAACAAATACTGCCACCAGCCCTCAGTATGAATAGTTATGTTGTAGTTATATTACTTCCTGTATGTAAAGATTATAGAAATCTGCCATAACAAATAAATATAGGTACATATTTGGGAGGGAGAGAGAGCTATAGTCTTGGAAAAACATGCCTTGGAAAGTTCAGTTAGTAAACAACAAAATCAACCTATAATTTGGGGTTGAGATGACCCCAAATCCTCCTTCTACCCCTGAGTAGTTCCCTCTTTCTTGGAAGGCACTAGCTTTTTTTTTTTCTATGCCCTTTATCTACTTATGCCCTTCCAGAATGTTCCTAGGCAAAATCAGATACTCCAGTCTATGTTCTCCCTATAACCGTAAAAATGTTCAGCTTCTCTGTAACTTGTAGCACATATGAATAAAAATAAATCAGAAGAAAAAGCATCTACAGACTCGGCTCTGGTCATCAGCCTTTTCTTGTCTTGGATAAAATTAGAAGGCTGCTGTGACTGGTAAGCTTTAGCTTATCAAAACTAGCATTGATTTCTTAGCTGGAGGCATGAAAGAAAAATAGAAATCAAGGTATGCTATTACCTATTCAGAGAAGGAGGGTACCCTAACATACAGAACAATTAACATCTAACTGACACATCAGCAACTATCATGATCATCAACTATCAGTGTTACTGCAGAGAGGACAGTTTCCTTAGGATGTAATTAGGAAAATACATGCCCAAGTAGTAATAATGGTAATAGTAACACACTTGGCTTTAGTCTTTGGCTAAAGGTTCGATCAATAGCAGCCATTTTGCATAAAATACTTGTACCCTTGGATAGGTGACTTCAGTGCTGACTCATATGAAGGAAGAATGAAATCCTGATTGGGGGCAGACCTTCTGCCTGCCAGATTTGTTATCACCACAGGCATCATGACATTTAGCTCATAAAGGAACTAAAATATCTTCCCAGCTGCTTGAAGTCAGAGTATCATCTGCAATGAGTTTATTTCTAAATTTTCTGAGAATATAACAAAATAAAGTTCACATCGTTTTTGTTCCCAGACCATGGGTTCTCAAGGACATGCTCATATATGTATTCTATTAGAGTTCCTGGTGTCTTGAACGTTATAAACAGTGAGCTGTGTTTCTGGATCAGCTAATGACTTACTGTGTGAATGTTTTACAGGATGTTGGGAAGGGGTTGATGTCCATGTATCTTTGGATCAGCTACAAATAAGCAGTTCTGTGCATTTTATTTCTTGGCAGTCTTGCACAGGTGGGGGTGATATTTCCTCAAGAGTCCGCGTCATACCTTCTGAATCAGAATCTTCTCAGAGAGTCCTTCCTATATATTTTCACTCAGTAAGGGTGATCTTTGGAAATACATACCTCTCAGAGAAAGATTTCATTAGTTAAACTCTAAAAATAAACCAGGGCCATATGGGACTCTGGCTGTCACCTAGACTAAGCAGGAATATCTCCAACAGATGTAAATGACAGAACAAAAAGAGAATGATTCAAAGAGCCCCAAGGATGAGGTAGAACTAGACTTGGGGATGTGAGTGTGGGTTTCCACAGTTAGAGTGGAATAAAACAATCAAAGACTATCAAAGCACACTTCTAGGTGTATCAGTGTGGACATTTCCAGACGAGACTGACATACAGGACAGTCACTTATGGTGCATAAGCCCCCTTTCTTCATTAGCAAGTATGTCTAGTTCTGTGGTCATTTTGTCTGGACATCAGAGTCCAGCATTGTCAGCCTTTTCATGTAAACTCAAAACCGGTAACTATCTAGAAATTCCTGCTGGTGCTGATACTAAATCCTGTAGGATTTACTACCTCACTCCTTTGCAGATGGCCATTATTGAACTGCACAAACTTCTGCTTAATAAAACAGGTTGTCTATGTTTGCTTCCTAAGTGCTGTGATAAGGACCATGACCAAAATAAACATGGGAGGGAGAGGTTTGTTTCACTTATTTATCCTAATCACAGTCCATATGAAAGGAAGTCAGGGTAAGAACTCAAGCAGAAACGTGGAATCGGGAAGTAAATCAAAACCCATAAGGAATGAATTTACTGGATTTCTCCCAAGCTTGTTCAGTTTACATTTTCATATATCCCAAGACCACTGCTTGGTTGGAACCTTCTGCATTAACGAATCAAGAAAATTTTCTACAGACTTGCTTATAGGCATAGTCTTAAGTGAAATTTCCTCCTCTCAGATGACTCTAAATTGTATGTATGTGTGTGTGTATATATATATATATATATATATATATATATATATATATATATATATATGCATCCAGTACATAATTTAACCAATGAATTAGAAAAACTGCACCCAGCCCCCTGCTCTCTTTTCAGACCAACAACTCTGCATGCATTCTCAGAGGCATGGAAGCACCAATGAAACCCAGAAAAGACCCTCTACTCCCAGCTCTCTGCCTGCCAAGTTCCCCTAAAGAACACCCAATAACTATAACTGCACCCAGTCCCTGCTTTCCGCTTCTTAGCCCAAAATTTTGCCTGCTTTCTCAGAGGCCATTCTGGCATCAGGGACCTCAGGCCACACTGACTCCAGTGACCCAAAAGATAAGGTTAGCACCTCAAACACCAGAGGCCATGCAGGCCAAAAAACCCCAGGAAGACAACCTGTTGATCCTGATGTTTCACTAGTGACCAGAACTCCAGGCCACTCAGACCAGAAGACAGAGAAGAAACTGAAACCAAGGTTGCAGGAGGACATTCAAAAACACCCATCCAACAAAGATAAACTTAGAAACCAGTCTCTAAACCTATAATATTTGCAAAACCCAGATGGCTAAAGGCCAGCATAAGAACACAATCACAAGATCCAGGTCAATATGACACCACCTGAGCCCAGCTATCATACTACAATAAGCCCTGAGTATCTTAACCGAGCTGAAGAACAAGAAAATTACCCTTAATTCAATCTTACAAAGATGACAGAGGCTGTTAAAAAGAAAATAAATAATTCCTATAGAGAAACACGAGAAAATACAAACAAGTGAAAGAAATGAATAACAATTCAAGACCTGAAGATTAAAATAGAAACAGTAAAGAAAATACAAACTGAGGGAATCCTGGAAATGAAATACCTAGGTAAAAGAAGAAAAACTATGGACACAAATATGACCCCAAAATATAAGAGATGGAAGACAGAATCTCAGGCATAGAAGATATGACAGAAGAAATTGATACAAAGAAAATGTTCAAACTAAAAAGTTTCTGACACAAAACATCCAGGAAATCTGGGATACTATCAAAAGATCAAACCTAAGAATAACATGAATAGAAGAAGATTCCTAGATCAATGGCCCAGAACCTATTTTCAACAAATATATCAGAGAAGACTATTTCCCTAAACAAAAGAACACCAAATAGATTGGACCAATATATATATATATATATCCTTCTACCACATAGTAATCAAAACACTAAATGTACAAAACAATCAAAACACTAAATGTACAAAACAAAAAAAACAAACAAAAAAAAAAGAATGTTAAAAGCTGCAATGGAAAAAGACTAAGTAACAATTAAAGGCAGGCCTGCTAGAATTACACCCAGGCTCTCAACAGAAACTCTAAAAGCCAGAAGGACCGGGCAGATGTTTCACAGTCTGTAAGAGACCACAGATGCCAGTTCAGACAAGTATACCTAGCAAAACTTTCAATCAACATACATGGAAAAAACAAGATGATTACATGACAAAACCAAATTTAAATAATATCTATTCAAAAATCTAGCCCTATCGAAGATAACAGAAGGGAAAAAAATCCAACCTAAGGAGGTAAGTACACCGAAGAAAATACAGTAAATAATTTCCCACCAGCAAAACCAAAAATACAGTAGCTTTGAAGATTTGTATCTAGCTGTTCACACTATCACCCTAAAGTGACTTTGAAACTCTTCCATATGTATCATGTGCCCACCAGATGCCTAACAAAGGCTTTAGATAGCAGTAGTGACTCCTATTTTCAAAAATAACAGTGCATACTTTGATGGAATTAGGCTAAACTTCTAGAAACACTCAGGAAGTAGATGACACAAGTAGGAGAATCATTAGTTCAATCAAAAGGCCAAGAATAAAGCCAATAAGTTATAGTTATATTAGAATGCAAGTAGAAAACAAATGTATATTATCATATTGAAATATTTTGTGTTTGATCAATTGGCCCTCCCCAATTAATTTCCATTGAAAGTTCAAGGTCTTTTGCTAGTCTGTGTACTTCATGCTATCAGCAGAGATCTCTTGTCTGACAGGAGCCTTCATGTGAAGAGAAGAGGGCATGCACAGGGAGAGGCAACCACTACCACAGCTCTGGTTCCAAGGTGCTACACTGCACAGAGACTAGCCAGTGGGAGTAGGGGTTGTACCTCAGCGAGCTTGCAAGGTACAGAGGAGCTCCTAGCAGCAATACTGTCAGGAGAGTGTTCTTTTCCACAGGAAGTGTTACTGCTCTTATATGACAAATGTTCTCAGGTGATAAAGAAATGTTCACACCCCTTTATTCCTTTTGGATAGGATCTTAGATAAATTTTTGAGGTAGATTTCAGTCTGAAAGCAAATGTTTTTATTGGCTTGTTCTGAGATGCTAGGGATGCCTCATGTGCACATGGAGGCCTTTGGCAATTTGGTCCCTATGTAGAGATTTGAAAAACAACCTAAGTACATTGAACCCCCTAAATTGGGTTCAATGTATAATCCTACTTGTTATTATTTTTGACATTGTTTTATGTTGGGAGCTATTAAGACAACACTATTGTCCTGACCTCTGAATTGGGCCTCTCCCCCCAAGAAGAAAAGGGGGTCAAAAGTGGGCCACCGATGCACCTCTCCGAGAACAACCACATAATGTTCCAGCCCTAAGTCAGCTCCGGATGTCCTGACTACAAAATGTACCCTGATACCACCAAGTTCCTGCTTCCCCGCATAGTCGCCAAAAGAAAAAATTCCGCTGCCCCATACCTCCTGCTGAGAAGTACTTCCTCCTTTGCTTGTGCATTTCTGCTGTCCCATTCCTCCTGCTGAGAAGTACTTCCCCTTTTGCTTGTGCATTTATGCCTTGAGCCTTGCTGAATACAGTGACACCTTGATGCTAATCAGACTGGCTCCCTGTAGTTCCTCTCACTTGGTGTCCGTCTTTCTCTCCCTCCCATTTGGTTCTTAGAAGAAGGTCCCCTCGAGACCCTTGAATAACTGGACCTGCTGGACTGGTCAGTTTTATTAGTAATCGTTGTGTTTCCACTCATCTTTAGAGTGCTCCTGAGGTCTGTAGCTAAAACAAGGCAGGACATCCCTGAACTTCTGCTAAGAAAATAAAAAAAGAAAGAGAGAAATGTCACACACTCCGGTCGAGTCAGCTTGACAGGCTGTGTAGCCTAAAAGCCACTCAGTAGGCAGAGAATTTCAAGGAAGCTCACCTCCTAGAGTTTTTGCATTCTCGTACTCATACTCTATTCCCAAGTTAGTCTGGTGTATGGATCTACAAGCTCTCTTTTAATATTTTATTATAAATGCCTTTTAAGATTAAATTCTGTTATAATTAAGCCTCCACATTATTCCAAGGTCCCAGAAGCCTGAAAGCTTGAAATCCAGCAGGACTGCAAAAAGGAAGTTACCTATTCAGTTACTAATTAAGCATTACAAAGACAGTAGCTCAGAGCTGATCTACAAAATATTTACCAAGGACAGTAGCAATTCTCACCCAAACTAGGGAACAATAGAGCTAGGGAATCCCACTGAGACAAAGATCTTCTCTACAGCTAGGTATAGAGCTTCACATTAGAAGCAAGTTGGTATATTCTTCTGTAGACCCAGGAAATAGGGTGTTGGGGTATTGCAGTATTCATAATAAGGTCTGCTAGCGCAGAACCCCTGGTGGTGGGTTTTACAATAGACTAGTTTGCACCTGGCTCCCTTCTTTTGCGGCAGTAGCCTGGTCCCCACCTTCTTTTGATGTATACATTCCTTTTGTATTGCATCACTGTAACTTGGTAGATTGTATTTTGCCTGGTTTCTTGTTATTCCTTTGGTATAAAAAGTTTGATGCTCGACCTGACACAATACATTCATATTCTACCCAACCTCTCCTGTGTGCATCTGTCTGTCATTTCGTCCAACGCTTTGCCCACCTGCGACTAGAGACCCATTCCACACAGACAAAGGGGCCCAGAGGGTCTGTGGCACTAATGGTCATGTTCCTCTTTATGGGGGGCTGTGGTCATGTGGCAGGGGCCTAGTCGGAAGTAGGTGAAGCTCCTATCATCCTTTTTGGCATCTGGGGCTTCGAAGCCAGGTCAACCTTACCAGGTTTCCTTGTCCCACAACTTCTCCTTTTCTTTATATAAAGGAGGGTTGCCATCAGAATAACTGTCTCCTATGTTGGGGAACAGTTTGGTGCTGAACTCAGTACTGATTATTAGCAATCTTTGCAATGCTTCTCATCTGTTGTTTTAGAAATTGGATTAGGCAGGGTGCCAAAAGAAGCAAGGCTTCAAGCAGGGCCAAAGAGGAGAAGAAGCCAAGCTATCAAGAAGTAAGGATATTGGGAACATAGCATGTCCTGAGGTTCCCCCAGAGCTCTTAAATGATTTCTATATCTTGTTCTACCAGCCTAGATTCTTTGTTATAGAAGCAAGATTCACCCCTAAGCAAAACACAAGTCCCTCCTTGTTCAGCAGTGCGTAAGTCCAGGGTCCTTTGGCATTGGAGAACAATTCCTGCTAAGGAGGTTATCTGCCATTGAAGGAACTCTTCAGTGGGGGTCATTGGCTAAATGTTATGTTTAGACATGGGCTGCTATAGCAGTTCCTGTCACACTCAGTGAAACAGCAAGGCCCAGTCCAATGAGCAGAGGGAAGAACATCACTCTCTTCTTTTGGCTTCCTCACATTTACAAGACAAATTCTTCAGGTCATGGAGATAAACCTGAGAAACAATTATCATGGGGGCATGCAGGAGCCTTGAGAAAATGGGGTTGTCTTAGTTAGTGTTTTACTGCTGTGCACAGACAGTTTCAGAAGTTAGTCCATTATCATCAAGGTGGCAGCATCCAGGCAGGCATGGTGGAGGAGGAGTTGAAAGTTCTTCATTTTCATCTGCTAGTAGAATACTGGGTTTCAGGCAGCTAGGATTAGGGTCTTAAAGCCTACATGCACAGTGACAAACCTACTACAGCAAGGTAATACCTACTCCAACAGGGCTACATTGTCTAATAATGCCACTCCCTGAGCTGAACAGAGACAAACCATAACAGGGATTAATACAGGCACCTGTAGTGCCCTTGGACCAGTGGAGAATGAGGATTAACACATACTGATTTGACGATGGTGATATCACAGGCACATATAAGATAGGGTTTCAAGGACCAGATAGCATCATTGCCAAGCTAATCAAGGCAGGGAGTTTCAAATCTAACAGTGGCCCCTAGAAATGGGGGTGATTTGGAGGAAGGTTTTTAGAGTATCTTTGCATATAACATTCTTTATAGGAAAAATCCTCTATCTTCAAGTGGTCTCTTTATCATTAGATGGTAAGCACTATCTCTAGGAGTTGTAAGATATCTCTCCCTAGAAGATTAGTGACTACTTGAGTGACCAGTGGGAGTATGAGGCTGGTATCTCCATCAGGGTCCTCCTACATTTAGGCATGTTTGGTGATAAATGCATGAGAGGTAACCTAAGAGCTGGAGCCCAGTTATCAGTTGCCAGTTATGTGGTATCTCTTGTTGTCTTAAAATTGTCTTGTCTGCTCCAGTATCAGTATGGCACTTGAATGGCTTGTTATTTATTTTAATGGTTAATTTTGGATGGGAGACTTCTGAAATGCTGGACACCCATAAGGCATATCTATGGGAGTATCTTTCCCTCTTACTGTTGGGAATGATGGCTGCCACCTCTTAAATTTAGACTCCAGTGACTTACCATTCTTATCATAAAGGGAGAGACAATATCTTTTCTAGTAGAAACCTTTCCTGCATTGAGGGAAAATTGTCTTAGGGGAATTAGGATCTGTTTAGGAAGGGAGTTTTGTGGGCATTCATTTCTTCAATGCCCTGTCTCTCCACATCTGAAGCAGATTACTTCTGTTTTTATTCCTGCCACAAATGTCTGAGTTACAGATATAATCCATTGTAACATGGTTCCTATATCTCGGGTTGCCACAATCTACCTATCATGGTGCTCCTCCCAGGAACCCTGGAAGGCTGGCCTGGGTTTAGAAGTCATACCTTCCCATACAAAGCTTTTAAGGAGATCTCTGGCTATGGGGTCAGGTATTTCCTTTCTAGGCTCATTCTAGTTCTGAGAATAAAATCAGGTAGGGGTTCCCCCAGCTTTTGACAGAGAGAGAGAAAAAGAGAGAGAGAGAGAGAGAGAGAGAGAGAGAGAGAGAGAGAGAGAGAGAGGAAAGAGAGAGAGACAGAGAGAGAGAGAGGAAAGAGAGAGACAGAGAGAGAGGAAAGAGAGAGAGAGGAAAGAGAGAGAGACAGAGAGAGAGAGAGAGAGAGAGAGGGAGAGAGAGAGAGAGAGAGAGAGAGAAGAGGGAGGAAGGCAGGTCTTCTGAACCTGAGAGCGGAGTGAGCCTATCCCAAGCTTAGGATGCACAGAGGCAGATATTTCATAATACCCTGCTTGTGTGTCACCTATTGTGCTCCAGTGGAAAAGGCTTTCTGGCCAAATAATTCATCAAAACTTCATTGGATATTACCTCGGCCCCTATTTTGCCTGACTTGTTAACAACATGCATCTGAAAATAAAGCCTCCCATTCCAAAAACATTGGGCTGACAGGGAGAAGTGGCAAGTATCTCTCCAATCTTAGGGCATGTTTAGATTGGCAATATGGCTCTGTAAGAGAGATTTTTTTCCAGGGCATGTGGAGGCCATCTTTCTTCACTGCCTGCCTGCTTGAGTTCTTTTAAATCTGATGCTTGGAATGGGTAACAGTGGAATGGTTTAGTCCAATCATTGTTATTATTAATGAGGAATGCTCAAGTGTTTTGGGATTCTAGTTATGTATCGGAGTCCTGAGTAGCACAGACAGTGGGGTTTGTTTTTGCAAAGGATCACAAAAATAACAAAGTTGTTGCAATGGTAGATGGTTCCCCTAGGGGACTATGGGGTTTGGTGGGGTTTTGTCTAAGTGTTTTGTAGATCTTTGGCTCTTGTGGCTTTGGGAATAGGGAGGAGATATATCTCTCTTGGGCTAGTTGGTTGAAGGTGGGACTGGGGAGAGGCCAAGTGAAGCACATTTGTTTTCCTAATGGAGCCTTGTCCTTGGGTGAAGGAATAATGGGTGGGAGAAGCAGATGGTTTATTTAGTATTTCCTCTGAGGGATAAGGAGGAAGGGATGGATAGATGGATTATATTTCCCTTACTAGTTGGGTAGGGGCTATGAGATCTGAAAAGGCTTGTCTTGAGGACCTTGATCTTTGGGCTCATCTGACCAAAAAGTTTCATGGGCTGTGTTGTTATCAGCCTGTCCTACTTTAGATGGCCGTATACATTGCTGAATTGCAGCTAAGATTGACAAAACATCACAAGAGGAAAGGTTTTGTTTTTTTGGTTTTCTTTTTGTTTTGTTTTGTTTTGTTTTTGTTCCTTCTTGAGTATCTCTGCTTCTGATGAGAGCAGCTTCTTAAGTCCATGAGTCGTGTCTATAAATATTAGCATTGGCCATGTATGGCACTATCGGAAGGATTTCCCCTGAAAACAAAGAGGCTTGTTTTTTGGCTATTTTTATTCCATGGGATTTTAGTAGGGCACATATCTCCCTGACCTGGAGGGATTTTTTTTTTAATGTAATGATGAGATGTCCATGACAGAAAAGAGGAGAAACGTTTTGTCTGATGGGAATGTTCCATTGACCTATTGGCATTGGGGTATTCCACTGAGGTACAAAACGCTAATCCTTCCCACAGGTTTAAGAACTGGTAGCCTCCCTGTGGCTGCCCTGTTACCGGGGTTTTTTTTGTTTTTGTTTAAAGAAGTTAGATAGAGAGACTTTGCCAACACCCATTGCAGGCTGTAGGAATTTAGACAGGGACAAGAGGGAGCTTCAGCCAACACCAGAAAGTAACTCTGGCCAGAAAGCAGGACAGGTCAGATTGCTTGTCTCTAGAGTTGGAAGGTTGGTCTCACCTTCCCATGGTATCAGTTAAAGTGAATTCACTGTTCCTGCTCAACATGGTCAACAGTTGACCATCTGTGTACTGGAGATGCTATCTGCAGAGATCTAAGGACCACAGGGAGTGTTCTAGAGGTGCAAGCAGGGAGGGGGAAGTGCAATGGCCTCTGCTGCTCTGGTGTCACTGCTGCTCCGAGACACTGAACTGTGCACAGCCAAGCTGTGGGGGTTGGTGTAGGGGAACTCACAAGCAATGTGTAGGGGTGCTTCTAGTAGTGAATGTTTCAGGAGAGAGTTTTCTTCCCCAGGAAGTGTTACTGCTCTTATACAAACAAATGCTCTAGGGGGATTGAGTAATTCTCACACACATTTATGCCTTCTGGATAGGATCTTATATACATTTTTGGGATGGGTTGAGGTCTGACAGCAGATGCTTGCTATTGGCTTGGTCTGAGAGATTAGGAATGCCTCATATGCATATGGAAGGGATTTGAGGGAGCAGCCCCTACTTGAATATAGTCACAAACCACTTCGGGGGTTGGGGGACTGTAGTCACCTGACAGCCCTCCTACCACTTCTCCATAGAAGTAGGTAACATCCCTTTTAGGTTCTGGGGCCTCCAACCTTGTTCAACCTTACCAGGTTTCCTGGTATGGTTTACTGACCCATAGACTTTTTGTGCTCTGTGCCTTTAAGAACATTCTTGTGGGTTTTAGTTGTTATGAATTCAGGTAATCTTCTCACTATGAAAATTTTTCTTCTGACTCTCTATCCTCATACAGAGTGAGCTGAGTATTCCAATGGATCATAAAGGGTAACATGGTGGAGCTATAATGGGCAAGCCTTTCTTCTGAGCACACCTCTCATCTCCCAAAATGTTAATGTTATATACTAAGGACGTATTACTAAGAGTCTACTTGTAACATGTCCTTGAGAATGGGTTCAGAACTGCCAATGAGAGCGAAACAATCTTGTGGCCAAACAAATCTGAATCAGAATCTTGATGTTGATTTTTCCCTAGCACCTGTCTCCTCAACCGGAAAAGCAGAAGCCCTTACGTTTCATTTCAGGATGGCTGTGAGGAGTAGAGAACAGATGGCTTACATCCATTCAGTGTCTCTCATGCATCAGGAGCCAAGTAAACACTGGCAGATGTCCTCATAAACTTCTATACCTCTAAGATCTGTTACATCATAAGCATTATGAAAAAACAAAGAATAAAAAAGGTTTCCCCAAAGCATCTAAGAAGAAATGCAAAACTCCCTGGGGTGGGGGAGCATTTGTCAAGTTGGAAAATGCACATGAGTATTTAATTTTTAAAAAGAAAACAGAGTTTGATAGATCTGGGAAGACTTTCTGTATTTCTGTAACCCTTTTTGTGTAACTACTACCCCAGACAAAGTTTAATCAGTTATCTGCAATCAAAACAAAATACAGATTAGAATTAGTGGTTTTCCTGTAAGTAAAACCACTCTTTCCATTCTTTGAAAAATGGAGTTCTTTTCAATTATTTCCTAAGATGCATTGAGCTACCATGATAAGTCAGCCAGTTTCTTTGAATTGAATCACATTACAGTTGAATGGTAGAATAGTGAGTGAAAGATTAGATGAAGGATGAAGGAAGCATTAAGCCAGTAGATAAACCTGCTATGTCTGCCTTTTGTGGTCTAGGAAGAACAACATCAACCAATCAGATCCCCCCTAAAGCTCCAAGGAACTAAACCACCAACCAAACTGTACACATGGAGGGACCCATGGCTCCAGCTGCATTTGTAGCAGAGGATGGCCTTGTCGGACATTGATAAGAGGAGAAGCCCTTGGTCCTGTGAAGGCTCAATGCCCCAGTGTAGGGGAATGCCAGGACCAGGAAGTGGGAGTAGGTGGGTGTGTGGGAAAACACTCTCATAGAAGCAGGAGGAGGGGAGATGGGATAGGAGGTTTCTGAAGGGGAAATCAAGAAAGGGGATAAAATTTGAAATGCAAATAAAGAAAATATCCAAGAAAAACAAGAAAAAAAAAGAGTCTCCCCATCCCTTTGGTTTTTTAAAACAGGGCTTCACAGTATATCCCTGTTTGTCTCAGAACTCACTCTGTAGACAGCACGAGTCTCGAACTCAGAGTTCCACCTACCTCTGCTCCCCAAGTGCTGGGATTATAGGCATGTGTCAGCACCACCAGCGTTAAGAATCATCATAGCCTATAGTTCTTACACTGTTTAAAAGCCCAGGCCCAAAGTCTCTCTGAGAATCATGATAAGCTTTTAATTGTGACCCCTTGTCAAATATAGAAAAAATTAACTTCCTTTTATCATATGCAGAATAAACATGCCCATTACAAAAGAGAGAGTTAAGTGAAACAAGGAAATATTGGGGGGAAAAAAAGCAAAGCCAACTAGCATCAAACACCAAACTCTGCAGCTCTAAGTCTGGTATCTTGGACTCTCTGTGGCATCATCAGTGTTCTAACTGCTTTAAAAGCCTCGCCCATTGCCTAAGTTTGGATTTTACCACCATGAAGAAACACCATGACCAAGAGCTCTTATAAACAACAACATTTAATTGGAACTGGCGTAGAAGTTCAGAAATTCAGAGGTTCAGTCCATGATCATCAGGGCAGAAACATGGCAGCATCTAGGCAGACATGGTTGGTGCAGGAGGAATTGAGAGTATGTCTTGACCTGAAAGCTGCTAGGGGGAGATTGGCTCTTCCTCACTGAGCACATCTTCAAATGCCACCCCCACGGTGATGTACATCCACCAACAAGGCCAAACCTCCTAATAATGTCACTCCCTGGGCCAAGCATATTGAAATCACCACACTTCTCCAATTCTATGGCATGGAACACACATGGCTTTTCTTTCGAGCTGGCTTTACTCAGTACCTGAACCAGTTCTTAACTGTCCTTGGGCCTAACTAGGTTCAAGCTCATTTTCTTTCATTGTTTCCAGTTTTCTGGAAAAAACAAACAAACAAACAAACAAACAAACAAAAAATGAAAAGAAGCAGCTAAATGGAGGAAAGTTCTATTTTGACTTATGATTTGAAGAAATAAAGTCTATTATGAAGAGGAAAGTGCAGCACCAGGAAACAGAGACACCATGATAGCCAGACCACATGGCAGCTGCTTGCTCATACCTTGGAGCAGAAGCATAGTGCAGAATAGAGACATATAACCTCAAGTATTCCTCCCCTGTAGTAGGTATGGCCTAATGTTACTTGTATTCCGATCTTACCTAGGGTCCCCCAAAACTGCTTACAAGAATGTCTGCACATAGATTCTGGGAACCTGCCCTCAACTGGTTCTGACTGGTAAATGAAGATGTGGAGATTCCAGCAGAAAAATGGCTGAGCAGACAGAGGTGGGAGCTTAGGGTTCCCAGGTTATGACTGGGAGAGAGAAGGGAGAAGGAGCTCTGCCATGCCCAGAGAGTGTGGAGGAAAGGAGAGATGCCATGCCTGAGAAGAGTGTAGGATGAAGAGCCATGGCCGCCATGTGATGGAGCAGGATGAGTGCAGTCCACAGTGTGGCCCAGTTAGGCAGCCCTCTGGGTTCAGAGCAGCCAAGATAGAATGTAGAGTATAGTAAGTAATAACTCGGGATTATTGGCAGGAGGTAGATTAACCACGTGGAGGTTAGTCAGTGGCCCAGCTAGTATACCTCCTAAAACATATTAAAATTAAAGGCTGCATGTGTGCTTTTTCACTTGGGAACACAAAAGTTTGAGGTAGGTAGCCAGCACATGCCACCAGGGTTTATTAATTAACCAATTAATTAATCAATTCAACACTCCCCAGTGAATGACTTCCTTCTCCTAAAAGTTTCTCAAACAATCAAGACCATGCCACATACGAAAGACCAAATGGGTGTGGGGAGTTGTATTCTAACTACAACACTATGCTTAAGAATTAGTTCATTAGAAGAAAAAAATTTAAAAATAAACAAAAACAACAACAATGACAAAAATCTTCATAGGTATGACGGCACATTCCTGTAAATGCAGGACTTAGAAGGTAGAAGGAGGATTGTAAATTTGAGGTCAGCTTTCACAGCATATTTCTTTAATATAAATTCATATACACCAATGAAACAAAGACAGTCTTGAAATTTATAGCTAAAATATTCCAAGTAGAGTCAGTAGATTAGGTCAGTATGTTAATGTGAAGAAACCGAGGAATCAAACTACCTCAGGTTGAGAATAGAGAAATGGATGATTTAATACTGTGTAGAAAATTCTCTGTAAATTTCCATTTTTAAGCAATATGTTTACAAGATTTCTTAAGAGATAAATGAAAAAGCTAATCCAAAAATGGTCTTTATGTCCAGTACTAAGGTAGTTTAAAAACTTCCTAACATAGTCTAGAAGATTTCACCCAGTAAGTTAAGACAGTAAGTGTCTTTGAAGAAAGGAAGATAGAGAAGAAAGAAGAGGAAAAAGAAGAAGGAAGGAAAGAAAGAAATGGGGGACTGGGCAAAAGAAAGAAACAGAACATTGTGACCCAAAATAGACATTAAAACAGTAAACAAACTTCATGGTGCCAAGTTTATCATTCTGTAGGAGAGAAACCAGTATAGGCAGTGCCAAAAAAAAATCAACATCTTTACTATAACAATTTTACATAAAATCAAATTAGCAACAGATGCTATGAACAGATGAAATGAAAAACACCAAATGTGAAGGTTAACATCTTGAAGAGAGTGGTCTTCTATTGCCCCCGTTAGTGACAGCCACATGATCTACTCAGCACTGAGCAAGTCTGGGTTTCCGCATCTAAGCCTGAGTATTAAAAAGTCTTTCCAGATCATAAGCCCCAGTGTGAGAAAGACTGCTCCTCACTGTGAAGTCAGGAAAACGGCATTCTGAAGCTGAGCCTCAGGAAGCCTTTCTCAGGTCACTGGCCTGACTGCTGCTTAAGAGCTCAAATCTATTGCTTCTCAGCCTTTTGGCTAAGATCAAGTGTAAGAGCTAAAATCTAATAGGGTTTTTTATTTGTTTGTTTGTTTGTTTGGGTTTGGGTTTTGTTTGTGTAGTTGGCTGGGTTTTTGTTTTTTCAGTTTTTGTTTTGTTTGTTTGTTTTTCTTTTCTTAGGTTCAAGCTTTTAAACCTTGGCTCATAAAATTAAGATGGCACTTTCTAGCTACTCCAAAAGGAAATTTGGTTCTTTTTCCAAATTACAAATATACATGTGTATACTACTAGAATATAAGTGCCCATGTGTTTATTAAAAAAAAAAATCCAAGGGAATGCTGGAATTAAAGTGGTTCTCTTGGGCCATCTTAGAAACTCCAGAATATTTTTTGAACTATGAAAGATCACCTTTACCTTCATAACTTTATGTTTACCTCTTGAAAAATAGGAAGAGTTTACATTGTATTAATAACTTTATTGCTGAGTGATTTACATACTATAATATCCATCCATTCTGAATAAACCACATGTATTATTAAAATTATCTTGATGTCATAGCACATCACCATAAATTATATCACTTAAAACAACACAAATTTATTATCTGGGAGCCTTTACAGGCCATCAAGCTATCTGGGTTGGTATCAGCTAGTTCTTCATTAGTCTGCATAAGGGCTCCAGCCAGAAAGCATTCCTGGATAACCTCTTTGTTTTAACATTGACACTTTTATCATTGCTACAAAGTGCAAGGCATTCACAAATTCCAGATTTGTGCAAGGGACATAAAGATCTGTGAGATAGAACATAACCCAAAGCATTTTTTTAAATTTTATAAGTTTCCTACAGGTTTCATTACATGAATGGATAGATTCCTGCTCTCAGCATGCCACCTTATATTTAGACTATCCTAGGACCAGAGCTTTTACAAGATTATAAAAATTATTTTTATTTAAGGTATAATGATTTCCTAAGAACAAATTTGGTGGTTCTTCTATTCCAAGCATTTTGAAATTGAGTTTTTTTATGCGATGTAAGTACTGTTGTCCCCATTTTAGGGACCAAGGACAAGGTTCACTAAGGTAAATAACTTATTCCACGTATGCTGCTCCTAGATGGGCTGAGTTTTGTTCTTCTTTAAAATCCTCATTATGTCCAAATGAGGGAAAAGAAAATTGTGAAGACCACCATCAATTCCTTAGTGTCTTAGCGTCACTTCCAATGAAAGGACTCTTACAGACACATGGACCCTTTTTTGTTCAGTCCACAAATATTCACAGGACTCCCCCTTTGTCATGAATACCAGTTTATGCATGCAAGAACTTGTTTGCTAAAAACAAGTAAGTATACAGCTCTCATGGTGTTCTTACTATAATCTCAGACACACACCAAAAAAATAGTTATATGACATCTCCAGAAAACTGTAAAGCTTCTGAGGGGGCAAAGCATATCCTGATAAAATGGCTATGACCACATTAATGGCCAGTGTGTCACAATTATCCTAGGGGGAATTAGGGGCATATATACATTAACAGCAACAAACTGCTCTCTAATTGGACTAGAAACCTAGCTAACTCTCTAGGGCTTGTAAAGTCATAGATATTGGAAATGAATCTACAACCAATACTTTACCAAACTACTATAATTTAGTTTGTATAGTTTTAGCATAATTATACATTGTTAGCATCAATACATAAGCAAATCTTACGCCTACAGGTAAGTATAGTCTTTATAGGGAAGCTTCTCTTTGCAACAGACGGAGACCACTACAGAAAACCATAACAAATCAAAAGACATAGTTGTGGAGTCCCAGTCCAAGTGGGACATCTATAAAACACTTCTGCATCTAAGGCTCAGGAGACGTTGAGGAAAAGGGAACATAAAGATTGCAAGAGTCTAGGGGTCTGTCTTAGTTAGGGTTTTACTGCTGTGAACACATACCATGACCAAGGTAAGTTTTATAAAAAACAACATTTAATTGGGGCTGGCTTACAGGTCCAGAGGTTCAGTCCATTATCATCAAGGTGGGAGCATGGCAGCATCCAGGCAGGCATGGTGCAGACAGAGCTGAGAGTTCTATATCTTCATCCAAAGGCTACTAGTAGAAGACTGACTTCCAGGCAACTAGAGTGAGGGTCTTAAGCCCACACCCACAGTGACACACTTATTCCAACCAGGTCACACCCATTCCAACAAGGCCACACCTCTAAATGATGCCACTCCCTGGTCCAATAATATAGAAATCATCACAGGGTCAGAGGGTTTGATGTGAGATTTTTGTCTCCTAGTAATATCTGAATCTATATCCATAAAGTCTAACCAACATGACTCTCCAAATATGAAATAAACAAGGATGACATCAATGGACATTAAAAGTCAAATAACACAAGACCTCAACTCTACAGAAAAAGAAACTCTAGACAACTGACTATCAGAGCCAGAGCATAGACTCTGGGAAAAAACACCCACATACAAATAACATTTTACAGACTGATAAGATTATATATAGGAATACTTATGCAAGCAATAACAATAAAAAAGGATAAATTTAAAGAGAGAAAAGAGGGATATATGAGAGAATGGAGAGAGAAAAGGAAAATTTAATTATATGATAATATCAAATTAAAAAGAATACAATTGAGGAAATATAATAAAAATAAAGTAGGATATGAGGCAGCAAAGATATAAATGGTTTGTCAAATGAATGAAGGAACAGGACGTTATTTTCAAATAAGATAGTGAATACAGGCCTTCCTATGAGCATAGACTAAAATAGACAAGGTGCACACTTATGCAGAACATGTATATTGACAAGGAAATCTGGAAACATAAAATATCACCAACCCTTTTCTCTTGCCTGGGTTTTTTAAAGCTTTATGACCTAAGGTCAGTGTGCTGAGCTTGCTGATGGTGCCAAATGTTAATTGCTCCTGCAGTGTGATTAGTTTAATACCCCACACACATCACAACCACCTCCTAGATCAAGTATGTATTTACCCTCATACTTATTGCAGCATCTTAAAATGCTTCTCTGACCTCCTGATGTCTCAGGGTAACCAGAACCACACTGTGAAAGGACCTAACCACTGTGTCCTGCTTCTGCTAATGAATAAGTCCTTCAGACATTGCAAAGTGTGTCATGCCCCCCCCCCCAAACTTTACCACTCACATAGAAAATCTACACAGCAGGGAGCCTCAGATTATAAACATTCTTACATTAGAATTAGCAGGCAAGAAATCTGATTTTTATTATATACATTAAGAGGGTTCAAGAGACTAGTGTACAAGAAAGAATTCCTACAACCATTTGATATCTGGACAGCTAAGTGCAAGGCTGTTTACAAGCAAACTCAGTACTGGGGATCCTGAATTATCAGTTCCTGCAGACCATTTCAGCACTCAGTGGCACCTGCAGACCCTGCCAGCTAGCTTCCCAGTTCACTGTTTCAGGAAATGCACCCTAATTTACTTGTCAAAGCAAAGCAGACTCCATGTCCCTGTAGGACAAAGATGGTGAACAGTCCTTGTAGATATTAACTCACAAAAGCAAGAAATCTTGAAACCTTTTGTTAGGAAAAAAAAAAAACAAGCAGAGAAAGAAAACAAAGAGAGGCAAAAAGAGATCAAGCAATGCAAAGAATCAACATTCATTAGTTTCTCTCTTGCAGCTTAACTTTGCTCAAAGACAAGAAAGAAATGTCCATTTCTTATCAAATATCTCTGAAAATTATGTTTATTTCTTTGGAGGCCACGTTTTGTATCTCCCCCACCCCATGCTCTGTTATGTGTATATCAAAATGAAGGAGCATCCTTAGACTTCAGACTTTGTTCCTTTTTAAAAAAAATTTATTAGATATTTTCTTCATTTACATTTCAAATGCTATCCCAAAAGTCCCCTATACCCTTTCCCCACCCTGCTCCCCAAACCACCCACTCCCACTTCTTGGCCCTGGTGTTCCACTATAGTGGGGCATATAAAGTTTGCAAGACCAAGGGGCCTCTCTTCCCAGTGATGGCCGACTAGGCCATCTTCTGCTACGTATGCAGCTAGAGACACAAGTTCTGGGGGTACTGGTTAGTTCATATTGTTGTTCCACCTATAGGGTTGCAGACCACTTCAGCTCTTGGATACTTTCTCTAGCTCCTCCATTGGGGGCCCTGTGTTCCATCCTATAGATGACTGTGAGCATCCACTTCTGTATTTGCCAGGCACTGGCATAGTCTCACAAGAGACAGCTATATCAGGTTTCTTTCAGCAAAATCTTGCTGGCATGTGCAATAGTGTCTGAGTTTGGTGGTGGATTATGGGATGGATCCCCAGGTGAGGTAGTTTCTGGATGGTCCATCCTTTCTTCTTAGCTCAAAACTTTAACTCTGTAACTCCTTCCATGGGTATTTTGTTCCCTATTCTAAGGAGGAATGGAGTATCCACACGTTGGTCTTCCTTCTTCTTGATTTTCTTGTGTTTTGCAAATTGTATCTTGGGTATTCTAAGTTTCTGGGCTAATATCCACTTATCAGTGAGTACATATCAAATGACTTCTTTTGTGATTGGGTTACCTCACTCAGGATGATATCCTCCAGATACATCCATTTTCCCAAGAATTTCATAAATTCATTGTTTTTAATAGCTTAGTAGTACTCCATTGTGTAAATGTACCACATTTTCTGTATCCATTCCTCTCTTGAGGGACATCTGGGTTCTTTCCAGCTCCTGACTATTATAAATAAGGCTGCTATGAACACAGTGGAGCATGTGTCCTTATTACCAGTTGGAACTTCTTCTGGGTATATGCCCAGGAGAGGTATTGCTAGATTTTCCTGTAGTAGTATGTCCAATTTTCTGAGGAACCGCCAGACTGACTTCCAAAGTGGTTGTACAAGCTTGCAAACCCACCAGCAATGGAGGAGTGTTCCTCTTTCTCCACATCCTTGCAGACATCTACTGTCACCTGAGTTTTTGATCTTAGCCATTCCATTCTGACTGGTGTGAGGTGGAATCTCAGGGTTGTTTTGATTTGCATTTCCCTGATGATTAAGGATGTTGAACATTTTTTTCAAGTTCTTCTCAGCCCTTTGGCACTCCTCAGTTGAGAATTCTTTGTTTAGCTCTGTACCCCATTTTTAATAAGAGCTCGGAAAAACAGCTGCTCTGCCCAGTGTGTTGGTTCTCATGGAAAAGGATGCATGTCCTGAATTCAAAGAATGTAACCTCGCAGGTCAAGATACCTTCATCAGTTTAACTTATAAGAAATGATAGAAATCTTTTATGTTTTCATTAAACACTTTTTAAAAAAATATTTGGAGCAAGTTTCCTGAGAAGGGATTATGATTTTCAAAGAGCATATTCACACAGGGACTCTGAGAACTGTGAAAAGTTTTGGAAAGTCAAGTTCTACCTGGAAGAGACGATGAAGTTTGAATAGGAAGAACCTGATTCCTCAAGCAAGTTGAGCAGGCGGAGTTCAAGGTCCCAAGAGGAAAAAAAACTCTTCATTGATATTTTGGGCAAAAAGACATTTTAAGATTTCTTAGTTCTTATTCATCCAGCACATTTGCATATGGTGATTCCATTGAGTAACCAACCATTTTTTAATATATATATCGTGAATCATGGTATTCATCTAGCATAGCTGGGGTTTCTATTGCTGCGATGAAATAGAAATTCTATGACCAAAAAGCAAGTTGAGGAAGAAACTGTTTTGTTTTGTTTTGTTTGTTTTGTTTTTGTTTTGTTTTGTTTTGTTTTGACTCACATTTCCACATTGCTGCTCATCACCGAAGGAAGTAAGGACAGGAACAAAAACAGGACAAGATTCAGGAGGAGGAATTGATCAGAGGCCATGGGTGGTACTGCTTACTGGTTCTCTTCACATGCCATGTTCAGCCTGCTTTCTTATAGAACCCAGAGCTACCAGCTCTGAGGTAGAACTACCTACCATGAGCTGGGCTCTCCTTCACTAACTGATCACTAATTGAGAAAATGTCAAGCTGACACACAAAGCCAGCTGGTACAGCATCTCAGGTTGACTTTGCACTTGTGATCATCCAGCCTTAGCATCTCAAAATCTCAGGATGCAATATCATAACAAGTTCATATAATTTTAATCGTAATCATTCATATTGAAGTATAAATCCTTCTGGATTTACAGTGGAGTCATGTCTCAGTATATTCCTTATAAACTGGAAATGTCTTGAATGCATTGTATTAGAATAGGTGGTGCAGTCCCAGACAAATCACATCATGTGGCAGGTCTCACATGATAGCTTTTATCGAAAAAAAGGCAGCATCTGGGAAAGAATAGAACAAAAGAGCTGTGGGCTGAAGGGATGAGTCTTTTATCCAGGCTGTGACATGTGTGATACATGATCAAAGGGAGGTGCAGCAGGTGCCATGGCGATAGACACATGAGCACCACTGTTACCTAGAGATGACATGATTCGTCACTGGGTCTGAGAGCTGGCTGTAAAGACACTTCTAGCTGTCCATGGATGAACCTGATGCTAACATTCGGCTCTTTCTTATCATAAAGAGGAAAAATGGGGGAGGGTGATGGTGAGCCAGGAACAGGGGCATCAGATCTCTTAAACTGCTTTCTGTTGTCTAAGTTTATCATCAATTTTGGGGCATAGCTGACTCTCACTGTTGGTGCTCATTCAGTAGTCATTTGAATCAGGCTTTTCTATGGACAGTGCTTGGTAATCCTGCAAAAAGAACTGATTAAGTGTTTGGTTAGTAATTTTTTGCTTTTGTCATTGGCGGAATGTGGAGACAAGGTTAATGAGGTAGGGAACAAATAGAAAAACCAGGAAAATGAGAAGGGGGATTCGGAAGGGCAGTATACACTTGCACATAGGAGTTTTGAAAACCCAGGAATTAGAGGCCTATGTTCCCTGGATTTTTGAATGTCTGATTATACCTGCTGGACTTTGTTTCTCACTGTTCTGAACTGATTTTCTTGGAGAAAAAGGCAGACTTTAAATCTTTAGCTATAAGAACATCTAGCCCCAATCAGTTCTGAAGCTCCACTGCTGTCAGAGAATGGATCTGTCTTTGGAGGGTGAGCATGGTTTGGCTCAACTCTTGAAAACTGTTGGGAAGAAAACTGATTGTATAAGATTAGAGAAACGGTCATTCCTGCCATTCTGGTACCAATGCCTATAGTTATTCCTGTAGTAATCAGGAATAACTGATTTGAACTGCCTTCTTGTTATGTTGGGCAGGTGAATACAACCAGGATCGGCAGAGGCTCTGCTCCGTGGATTACTCATAATTCAGAGAAAAGAAACACGAACATGCAAAGTCATGAACAGCTGGTAGATAGATGATAGATGATAGATGATGATGATATACCTGAGTGCCACATAGAAGCGATGTGTTCTGGACTATATCAAAGGTTGTTCTCTTGCAGTCTAAGGAGCTTACTGTTCCTAAAGAATGTATCTCGGATGTCTTAACACAGTCTGCCATGATAAAAAGAGTGATAGCAAAAAGTTCTGGGTCATAGCAACACCAACATCAGGGAGTGGGGTTCAGGAAATTGTTAGTCCCAAATAGGTGACCCGAGGAGTAGATAGTTGAAGTTCAGAAGGTAAGACTCTATAGCCTAGACTGGACAGAAAATTTAGAAAAGCAGAAGTATCAACTTGGCTAATTTCTAGAGAACAATAGAGAAGAATATCATCTATGTAATGGAAAATCTTAGATTTAGGGCAAGACAGGGAAAGTAAGTTGGAAGCCAGGGCCTGGTCAAATAAGTGTGGGCAGTCAGCCCTGTCACAGAATCCCTGAGGTAGAACAGTCCAGGGGAGTTAGGTAGAAAAGTAGGTGTCAGGGTCAATGCAGGTAAAGGTGTTGATGTTCTGTGACTGGGCATCTAGAAAGATTTAGAAGAATGCATCTTTGAGATCTAGAACAGAGAAACAAGACATTCCTAAGGAGATAGTGGAAAGAAGTGTGTTGGGATGGAGAGGAATCACAGCAGAGTTAGTGAGCCTGAGGTCTTGAACCAGGTAATAGATTCCATTACATTTCTATTTTTTAAAGTTTTTATTAAATATTTTCTTTATTTACATTTTAAATGTTATCTCCTTTCCTAGGTTCCCCTCTTAAAATCCCCTATCCCCACCCCCTCCCCCTGCTTCCCAAACCATCCACTCCTACTTCCTGTTCCTGGCATTCCCCTATACTGGGGCACAGATCCTTCACAGGACCAAGGGCCTCTCTTCCGATTGATGACCAACTAGGCCATCCTCTGCTACATATGCAGCTAGAGCCATGTGTTCCACCATGTGTTTCTTTGATTGGTGGTTTAGTCCCGGGAGTTCTGGGGGGTACTGGTTAGTTCATATTGTATTTCCTCCTATGAGGATGTTAACCCCTTCAGCTCCTTGGGTACTTTCTCTAGCTCCATCATTGAAACCCTGTGCTCAGTCTAATGGAGGGCTGTGAACACCCACTTCTGTATTTGCCAGGCACTGGCAGAACCTCTCAGGAGACAGCTTTATCAGGCCCCTATCAGTAAGCACTTGGATGGATCCACAGGTGGGGCAATCTCTGGATGGTCATTCCTTCAGTCCTGCTCTGAACTTTGTCTCTGTAACTCCTTCCATGGGTATTTTGTTCCCCCCTCTAAGAAGAATGAATCAAAGTATGCACACTTTGGTGTTCCTTATTCTTGAGTTTCATGTGTTTTGTGAATTATATCTTCGGTATTCTGAGATTCTAGGTTAATATCCACTTGTAAGTGAGTGCATATCATGTGTGTTCTTTTGTGATTGGGTTGCATCACTTAGGATGATATCCTTCAGATCTATCCATTTGTCTAAGAATTTCATAAATTCATCGTTTTTAATAGCTGTATAAATATATCTCCCTGTACAAATATACCTCATTTTCTGTATCGATTCCTCTGTTGAGGGACATCTAGTTTATTTCCAGCTTCTGACTATTATAAATGAGGCTGCTATGAACATAGTGGAACATGTGTCCTTATTACAAGTCGGAGCATCGTCTGGGTATATGCCCAAGAGTAGTATTGTGGGGTACTCAGGTAGTACTTTGTCTAATTTTCTGAGGAACCACCAAACTGCTTACAAGAGTGGTTGTACCAGCTTGCAATTCCACCAGGAATGGAAGAGTGTTCCTCTTTCACCACATGCTCACCAGCATCTGCTGTCACCTGAATTTTTGATCTTAGCCATTCTGACATTTTTGAGGTAGAATCCCAGGGTTATTTTGATTTGCATTTCCCTGATAATTAATGATATTGAACATTTTTTACTTGCTTCTCAGCCATTCGGTATTCCTCAATTCAGTATTCTTTGTTTAACTCTGTACTCCTTTTTTAAAATAGGGTTATTTGGTATTCTGGAGTCTACCTTCTTGAGTTCTTTGAATATATTGGATATTATCCCCCTATAGGATTTAGGATTGGTAAAGATACTTTCCCAATCTGTTGGTTGCCTTTTTGTCTTATTGACAGTGTCCTTTGCCTTACAGAAGCTTTGCAGTTTTCTGAGGTCTCATTTGTCAATTCTTCATCTTAAAGTACAAGCCTTTATTGTTCTGTTCAAAAATTTTTCCCCTGCGTCCACATCTTCGAGGCTTTTCCCCATTTTCTCCACTTAGACTTGAGCTTTGTACAAGGAGATAAGAATGGATAAATTTGCCTTTTCTACATGCTAACCACCAGTTGTGCCAGCACCATTTGTTGAAAATGTTGTCTTTTTTCTACTGGATGGACTTAGCTCCTTTGTCAAAAATCAAGTGATCATAGGTGTGTGGGTTCATTTCTGGGTTTTCAGTTCTATTCCATTCATCTAAATGTCTGTCATTGTACCAGTACCATGCAGTTTTTATCACAATTGCTCTGTAGTACAGCCTAAGGTCAGGCATGGTGATTCCACCAGTTTCTTTTATTGTTGAGAATAGTTTATGCCATCCTAGATTTTATTGTTATTTCAGATGAATTTGCAAATTGCCATTTCTAACTCAGTGAAGAATTGAATTGGAATTTTGAAGGGAATTGCATTGAATCTGTAAATTGCATTCTGCAAGATAGCCATTTTTGCTATATTAATCTTCCCAATCCATGTGCATTGGAGATCGTTCCATCTTCTGAAATGTTCTTCAATTTCTTTCTTCAGAGACTTGAAGTTCTTATTATACAGATCCTTCATGTGCTTAGTTACAGTCTCTCGAAAGTATTTAATATTATTTGTGACTATTGTGAAGGGTGTTGTTTACCTAATTTCATAACTTCTTTTAGATTCAATGTGTCTCTGTTTAGTTTCTGTTTGCAGGATCTGTCCATTGATGAGAGTGAGGTGTTGAAGTCTCCCACTATTATTGTGTGAGGTGCAATGTGTGCTTTGAGCTTTATTAAAGTTTATTAATGAATGTGGCTGCCCTTGCTTTTGAAGCATAGATGTTCAGAATTGAGAGTTCTTGGTAGATTTTACCTTTGATGTGTATGAAGTGTCCCTCCTTGTCTTTTTTGACAACTTTATGTTGAAAGTCGATTTTATTCGATATTAGAATGGCTACTCCAGCTTGTTTCTTGGGAACATTTGCTTAGAAAATTGTTTTCCAGCCTTTTACTCTGAGGTAGTATCTGTCCTTGTTCCTGAGATGGGTTTCCTATATGTAGCAAAATCTTGGGTCCTGTTTACGTATCCAGTCTGTTAGTCTACATCTTTTTGTTGGGGAATTGAATCCATTGATATTAAGAGATATTAAGGAAAAGTAATTGTTGCTTCCTGTTATTTTTGTTGTTAATGAGTTGGAATTCTGTTCATGTGGCTATCTTCTTTTAGATTTTTTGAGATTACCTTCTTGTTTTTTTCTTGGTTGTCCATTGGGTTTCATAACTGCTTGTGTATGGGGTTAAAGGTAGAAGAGGTTGTTTTTTTGTTATTGCTGGTTTTTTTTTTGTTTTTACTTAGGAGGTCAGAGATGATAGGCTTAAGTCCCCTTAGGCTCTGAAGAGAAAGAGGGTATTGATCTTGAGTGATGTATCTAGTAGGGTTCTGTAACTGGAGGACAACAGGAAAAAGATGAAAAGGGATTCTGGAGGTTCCAGAGAGACTGTCAAAGGAAATGACATGTTATATTTAGTAGGGTGGGAGGCTAGGAGGAGGAGAAGAGAGACTGCTGGCAAGTTTGGTTTTAGGCAAATGGGGGAGAGGGATATCAAAAAAAATAAAGGCTCCCAACTTGGCTAGAAGATCCATTCCCAAAACAGAACAGGACACATTGGCACTAACAAAAAGAAATGGATGAGAGGAGCACCCCTTAAAATTAATTAAGAGGTGAGGTCTGGTGAGGTTGGTAAGGCTTTCCCTTACCCCAACATCTCAATTTCCAAGAGGAAGAAGATGGGCCACCAATATACTATTATGATGTCTTGAGGCTACCTGCTAGTGATAGAAGTTGTTGGGTCAAGGGAGCTTGAACCCCTTCAGTCATCCATGGACAAGCATAAGAGATCAACTGGAGGGTGACTTGGGAGTGATGTCCATCTGTCCTGAGTGACATGGGCACAATCAATAGCCCAATGTCCCTCCTAATGGCACTTTGGGTATGGCCTTAATGTCTTGCAGGGATCAGGGCAATCCCATACCAAATCACCTTGTTAACCACATTTAAAACAGGGAACTGGTGGTTTCCAACCCTTAGAAGGTCAGGAAGCCTGGACAGTGGCTGGGGCTGGTCACACAGCCTTTGCTTGCATATGGTATTTTTGTCTTCTGACTTTTTCCTCACTCTTATAGCACACTTCAAAGGCCAGTGTCAAACCTTCTGCCTGTGGAATTAGGTGGTTGCCTCTCTAAATGTCTAAGCTTGACCTTAATGTTAGGATAGCTTTGGGAAAAGCAGTAGGTCATCATGAGGTATTTACCTTCTGCGTTTTCAGGATCTAAATTAGTATATTGTAATAGGGCCTATGTAAGCTGCTATAAAAATTGAGATGGGTTTTCTTGTATATCCTGGATGACCTCTTGGGATTTTTAAATTTTTTACTGGTTTTATGGCAGCCTTACAGAAACAGTCCAGGAGGCAGGTTGTGAATCAGTCTCTAGCTAGAATATCATGTGTGGAATTACAATTCCATTGAGGATCCTGGTTGGAAACTGTCTCAGACCTGATCTGATATGCTGAGTCTGTTTGATGAATCTCATTTGCCTTTATCTGCTCCCAAACTTGCCTGAACTAGTCAGAAAGTAAAGTATGTTCTTATTACTGAGAATCATATGTATATCATGAAAAGTCATGATATAAGATTGAGTGATGTACTAACATTCTTTAATAAAGGCAGATGAGTTAGAGTAATAAGATCCCAGTCTTTTTTCTATTTAAGAAAGTTCACTTAGTGAGAAGGGGATATATACTCTAATTAGACCATCTCCTGCACCAAGTTCCCTTAAAGAAAGCACTGACACTGAGTTAGGCTGGAGATGGAAAGAATTGGGGATGGGGGTGTGGCTGCAGATCTAGAATAGTGAGAGGGCTGAAAGTATGTGCCAAGTAGGATTACTGGAGCAGCCTGTAGTTGGCAGAGAAAGAAAGGAGTATGAAGAAACTGAGCAAGCAGACTCTGGGGAAGTTTGGTTAGATGGAAAGCTGAGGAGGACAGGGAACTAGGAGAGATTGTAAAGGCAGGTCGGAGATGGTAAGGAGAGATGATTAGCTGGATCAAGAATAGTAGAATTTTTATATAGTTGAAATTTCATAGATAGAAGGAGTTGACCTGGGGGACAGGAAGAGTAAAGAGATGGCTTAGAGAGAAGATAAGTAAAAGCTTGGATATAGAGGACCTCATTCCATTTACTGGATCACTGGCAGTATGTATGAAGATCACTTTAAATGATAGCATCAGAAGTGCTGTTACACAAGTAGATTAACAAGCCAAAAGGCCCAAGTGAGGATGCCTCAATCCCACTTGGAAGGAGAAGAAAGCAGAGGACAAAGAAAGGGAGGAAATTGGGTGGAAGAGGGGAGAGGGAAGGGTGAGGGTAAAGGGGGATATAATAGAGTATTGAGAAGGACCAGGAGTGAAGCCCCAAGGGCTAGCACAAGGAATGGAAATATACCACCTCCGGAGGTGGGAGGTGGAGGGACCTTCTAGAATGCACCAGAGACCTGGGAGGTGAGAGAATCTCAGGAATAAGGGAGAGACCTCAGACGAAATGCGTAACAGTAGGAAGAGAGAACTTGTAGAATCCACCTTGAGTCAAAATTCATGGCATCAACTGGAAGGATGGGGTTAGCATCCCACAATCAAAAACTCAGACCCAGAATTGTTCCTGTCTAAAAGAACTGAAGGCACAAAAATGGAGAAGAAACTGAGGGAAAGGAGATCCAAAGACTAGCCCAAATTTGGAACAATCTCAAGGGGAGGCTCCAAGGCCTGACACTATTACTGATGTTATGATGTACTTATAGACAGGAGCCTAGCATGACTGCCCTCCAAGAGGACCACCAAACATCAGACTGAGACAGAAACAGATACTTACACCCAACCGATGGTCTCAAGTCAGGGATCCCTATGGTTGAATTAGAGAAAGACTGGAAGAAGCTGAGGAGTATGGTGACTCCATAGGAAGACCAGCAGTCTTAACTGACCTGGACTCCTGAGATCCCCCAGACACTGAGCCACCAAGCAGGCAGCATACACCAGCTGATATGAGGCCCCTGATACATATACACTAGAGAACAGCCTGGTCTGGCCTCAATGAGAGAAGATGCACCTAACCCTTGAGAGACTTGAGGCCCCAAGAAATGGGGAGCCCTGGCAGGACATAGGGTGTGTGTAGAGGGTGTGGCGACATCCTCTTGGATATGGGGGAAGAGGAATGGGATGAGGAACTCTCAGAGGGAGGATCAGAAGGGAGATAATGACTGGTCTGTAAAAAAAAAATTAAGATAATATTTTTTTAATGTGCTGTTATGTGGTCGATTAGAATCATTATCTAATGAGTACTGTGGCCTTACATAATTGCATAGGTGAATATGTTTAGAGACATTTAAGTCAGGTACTAGTTTTAGAGGTTTGGGATTTTTCAAAAGACATCCTAGTGGGGAGCCTAGAGATAAGATTAAAGATGAGATACCCGTTGAGTGAGTAGATGTTATTAGAGTATTCTTACTGATAATCTGAGAATAAATTAATAATGATAAATTAATTTTACCATGCTGTCTCAAGAGAAGTAGATTAAATAAATATTGGAATGAGCATCCAGTCTGGACTTACCAAGTCTTCATGCAGGAGCTAGTGGCTGAGATCTGTGGGCCTAACACCTGAGCTGTGGGCCTAACACCTGAAGGAGAACAGTTTACCAGCAGCATGGCATCTCAGCTAAAAGGCCAGTCATAAAGACCATGGATAAATCCATTCCTTAGACCCATAGAAGGTAACCAGTCCTTTCTTGGGACAAAGGAGCCTTTCTGCTGACTGGAACTGGAAACTTACCAATCTGCCTGTGGAGTCTAGTAAGTTGGCCTGAAAGTCTGTGGAGTCTAAGCAGTTGGGCTTATCAAGATAAGGTTTAGGCCCATGGAATTTAACCCATGTAGATGTGGTCACTCCACAAGGTGGAGTCCCCTGTTCTCCATAGTCCTTCACCCACTTCATGCCCTGCACAGCAGTGTAGTCCAGAACCCATCTGGGCCTATGTAGTGGAGGCACCAACAAGTCTATCACACCACGTGGCAGATCTCACATGGGAGGTTTTATTGGCAGAGCCATCCTCTGGGAGATGGTGGGAGGAAAGAAAACAGGGGTTGTGATCTGGTGGAACAAGTCTTTCATCCAGGCCAGATGCATGTGATGCATGCACAGAGTGATGTGCATTGGGTGCCATGGTGACAGACACAGGAGTGGCACCATCTCCTAGAGATGATGTGTCTTGTTGATGGGTCCAAGAGCTGGCTGCAAAGATGCTTCTAGCTGTGGATAGATGCACCTGATGCTAACACATGGAATGGTCCTAATTTCCTCACACACTCACTGATCCTTTAATATTCTCAGAGCTCTTACAGTCGCAGGCAATTGGTAAAATCTTTTTAGGCAAAGCCTATTTTTTTATAGGAGGATGTTGGATTTCTTGTATAATTAATTGTGTACTTGTATCCAAGGGAACTCTGGCAGCAACTATAGGCCAGTGTCTCAGTTACTTTATTTCTCCATTGATACCTGGAATGACTGGGAGCTGTGATCACTGCTACATGTCCAGAAACATGACCAGGGGTTAACCTACAAATCACTGGCCTAGAAAAAACTTCAAATTCAGAAAGCTAAGTACAAGTACAGCTTGCATTAGAACTGTATCAGATTTTGTCCCATTTGAATGCCAAATCACTGGCTCCGAACATGGGAAACTGGGGGCCACATAATAACGTAATATCATAATCAGAAGTAATAAGCAATAGCCTGACAGTTTCTAGAAGAGGGATTCCCTCCTAGAACAAACCCTAGGTCAGGTAGCTGTGCATCAGAGCTAAAAATTTTAGAATATTATTTAAAGAATTTTGGATGGGTTGAGATGCACTTAAGCTAAGGTAGTATGCCCCAAAATGTAAGGACTTTAAAAGGAACCCACAATATATACATAGTGTGACTGAAGGTTCTAGTGGCAGCTGATATGGGCCATATGCATGAAAATAAGTATCCTTAATTCCAGTGGTCAAAAGGGCAGCTCTCCATATCCTTTGTCTCAGGGCAATAAGCCACCTAAAGTATTTTAACCCTTGGCTCTATTGCTTTGACTTGAAGGAGCCACTAAATCATAGCACTTATGAATTAGGGGGAAAAATAGACTTGGAGACTCTCAAGCTTTAGACAAATAACAGTTTCACATGCTAATTTGGGATTAGAAAGCTGGGGCAAGTAAATGTGAGGATTCATTAGTATTAGCAGTCAGTTCACCAGAACAAATGAATTAAAATCATGATAAGAAATTCTACTTAGTAATAAATTTAAAAATCCCTAAAATCACATCAAAGTATCCAAAATTCTATGTAATTATTCTAAAGTAGCAACTTTTTATAAAAATGCTATAAAACCCCAGCTGAGTTAGACTGAGAGTTCTTTAATCATACACTATTAACATCATATTCATCTATTAGAAATTTCACTAAGAATACAATTTATTGATGTGTTTTTCAATATTCCTAATAAACTGATATAATGACTATTAAAAGGAAAATAAAGATAAGTGAACCACAAAATTAGAATAAATGTTAGGCAACTGTAAATTGCTCAAAAAGCAAAAACAAATAAAAATAAAACTTCTAGTCTTCCTGTAAATTCGGTTATACAAGATAGGATTCCACAGGGAAGTTAACCATATTTAAAACTAAAACCTGATATAATTGATCCTAGGACATATTATATTGGTAAAGTAGCTATCATGCATATATGTAGAACTGAGTTCAATCACCAGCACAATATAAATAGACTGACGTGGGCCTATGTATTTTAATTTCAACATTAGAGAAATGGGAGTAAAGGTTCTCCTAACTCACTAACTAGTAGCCTAATTCTAAGTCCCAGAGAGGGACCCTGTCTCAAAAAACAAGGAGGAAGGCTTCAGAGGAATGATACTTGATATGACCTCTGGAAACAGAATGCACAGGTGTGTGGGCCCACACATATACTTGCACAAATGCATAAATGGCAATTTAAAAATATTTAGTTCTGTCTATCTAGCGGGTGCCTCCTACTGGGGCAGACTCCCAGCTAGTCTGCTCTCCTGAAGACACCACAGCCTGAGGCATCCCAGGAGATCCACTGCACACAGGGCAACTGGGCAACTTTCACCAGCTTGTCTGCTCCCCTGAAGACACCACAGTCTGAAGACATCCCAGGAGCTCCACTGAATGCAAGGCAACTGATCTAACAAACTGAAACCCTCCTTAGAGTTTGGCTGCACACAGGGAAACAGAAACCACAGTCCATAGGGCCCCCTGCAGAACAGCTTCACACAGGACAACAGCTTGACTGCTCCTCTGAAGTCCAAACAAGTCTGAAGGCCACCCAGGAGATCTGCTGCAGCCAGCACAACATATCAGCAGCTTCTCTTCCCCTCAGAAGACCCCACAGTCAGAAGGCTTCACAGGAGATCTGCTACAGCCAGAGCCATAGGCCACAAGAAAATCTGAATCAACCCAGGGACAAAAGACCCTATAGGTGGAACAACAATATGAACTAACCAGTACTCCCCGGAGTTCGTGTCTCTAGCTGCATATGTATCAGAAGATGGCCTAGTCGGCCATCAGTGGAAAGAGAGGCCTATTGGTCTTGCAAACTTTATATGCCTCAGAACAGGGAAATGACAGGGCCAAGAAGTGGGAGTGGGTGGGTAGGAGAGTGGGGGGAGAGGGTATGGGGGATGTTTGGGATAGCATTGGAAATGTAAATGAAGAAAATACTTAATTAAAATAAAATAAATTTTTTTAAAAACCTCTAGATCACCCCACAAATAAATACATATATGTTACAGAAAAAAAAAAAAAGAGGTAGGCTCCAGACAGAGTCACCCAGACCAGCAGACACCAGGGATAACCAGATGGTGACAGCACAAGATCATAAGCAACAGAAGCCAATATACTTTGGCACCATCAAAACCCAGTTCTCTCAACACACCTGAAAATCGGGGAGCTGACCTAAAATCCTATTTAATGAAGATAATAGAGTCCTTTAAGGACGATATAAATAATCCACTGAAAGAAATACAGGAAAACAGGCTAAACAGGTAGGACTCCTTAAAGAGGAAGCAAATAAATGCCTTAAAGAAATACAGAAAGACACATTTAAACAGGTGACAGAATTGAACAAACTAGTCCAAGACCTAAAAGTGGAAGTAGAAACAATAAAACACAAATGGAAACAACACTGGAAATGGAAAATCTAGAAAGAAAAAAAAGGTCAGGAATTACAGATGTAAGCATCACCATTAGAATACAAGAGATAGAAGAGAGAATCTCAGCTATAGAAGATACCTTAGTAGATATTGACAAAACTGTCAAAGAAAATTCAAAAAAATGAAAAACTCCCAAATCAAAACAACCAGGAAACCCAGGGCATAAAGGACCAAATCTAAGAATGAAGGTAATAGAGAGCAAAGATTCCCAGGTCAAAGAACCCAAAAACATCATCAACAAAATCATAAACGAAAACTTTCCCAACCTAAAGAAAGAGATGGCCATAAATGTACAAGAAGCCTATAGAACACCAAATAGAGTGGACTATAAAAGAAAATCCTCTCATCACATAATAATCAAAATACCAAATGTACAGAACAATGAAAGAGTATTAATGGTGGCAAGGGAAAAAGCCATGACATACAAGCATATAAACATATAAAATATAAAGGCAGACTTATTACAATTGCACCAGATTTCTCAAAAGAGACACTACAAGCCAGAAGAGCCAGGAGAGATGTCAGGTAGACTTTAAGAGAACACAAATGCCAGCCCAGGCTACTTTTTCCAGCAAAACTTTCAATCAACATAAATGGAGAAACCAGAATATTCCAGGACAAAACCAAATTCAAATATGTTTATACCAATCCAGCTCTACAGAGAATTCTAGAAGGAAAATGCCAACATAAGGATGGTACCTACACCAAAGAATAGACAAGATATTAATCATTTCACAACAAAGCCAAAAGGAGAGAACCACATGCACATTATGCCACCTACAAAAACCAACAAGAACTAACAATCATCCGTCTTTATTATCTCTCAATATTAATGGACTCAACTCCCCAATAAAAAGACGTAAGTTAACAGACTGGTACTCAAACAGAATCCAGCATTTTGCTGCATACAAGAAACACACCTCAATAATAGAGATGACACTACCTCAGAGTAAAAGACTGGAAAATTTTCTTCCAAGCAAATGACCCCAAGAAACAAGCTGGAGTTGCCATCCTAATATCCAGTTAAACAGACTTTCAAACAAAATTTATCAAGCGAGATGAGGAAAGACACTTCATATTGATCAAAGGAAAAATCCACCAAGAAAAAGTCTCAATTCTGAACATCTATGGCTCAAATGCAAGAGCACACACATTCATAAAAGAAACTTTACTAAAGCTCAAAACACACATGGAACCCCACACAATAATAGTGGGAGACTTCAACATCCCATTCTCACTTATGGACAGGTCATTGAAACAAAATAATCAGAGACACAGTGAAACTAACATAGGTTATGAACCACCTGGATTTAACATATACCTACAGAACATTTCAGCCCAAAACAAAAGAATCCACCTTCTTCTCAGCACCTCGTGGTTCCTTCTTCAAAATAGACTATATAATTGGACACAAAGCAAGCCTCAACCTATACAAAAAGATTTAAATAATCCCATGCAGTCCTCCATCGGGGAGCATTCGTCATGCTCTCATGATGGCTTGGCTCTGCTCAGCCCAGCAGCCTCTTGGGCCATCTGGAGCCTCAGAGCCTCTTTAGTATGGAAAGTCCGGCTGCGAGCAGACCCTCTGGATGGCCCCTTTCTCAGAAGCTTTGCTATTTTGCAGAAGCTGGGCAATGCTCCTCATTAACATCTGTCTGTCAGCATAGTCCGACATCATTTCACTGGTGGAAGGGACTCAGCTCCAAATTCTGTATAGAAAAAACACCTGGATCCCAGTCTTTCAATGGTTTCAAGACAACCAGAAGTGCTTGCTCTTGCTCCCAGTGGGCCTCTAGGCAAGATGTCCCTGCCCATCGGGATGTGCCACCGGGCATTTAGCTATGATGATGATGCCCTAGAGGACCCTGCACCCATGACTCCTCCTCCATCAGACATTTGCAGCATCCCCTGGAAGCCAGTAATTACAGAATGCAAGTATCAACATCTTGACAAGACAGAGGAAGGAACAGCCAGTGTCTCTTTCCTTGCTGTGACTCCATCACCAGCTACTGACAGTTCAGACAAAGCCCTTCTGGTGAAGGCTAAAGCTACCCATGTCATCAATGAATTCCCTGATGGAAAAACAGACCCAAGAGAGCATGTAGTGTTTTGAACAACAGGCAGGACTGAGAGTTGCTAGCTACACACCCCATAAGGGCCTTACCACAGAGGAGACCAAGTACCTTTGAGTGGCAGAAGCACTCCGTAAACTAAAGCTGCAGAGTGGAGAGACAGCAAAAGAAGAGAAGCGCCCTGCATCAGCCCAGTCCACCCCGAGCAGCATCCCTCACTCGTCCCCTAAGCAGAAGTCCAGGGGCTGGTTCCCATCTGGCTCCTCCACAGCCTTACCTGATCTGAATATCATAGATCTTGGGAGTGGAAATGATAGGAATTCAGCAGACAAATGGAGCATCTTTAGACCATGACCCCTGCAGAAATCTGATTCTGGTTTTGCTATTCAGGTTTACAAAGGTGCCCCCAAACCCTCTCCTATGGAGGTGATGCATACCCAGGCCACACGAGTAGGTGAAGATCCAGCAACCTTTAAGCCGCCAAAGATGGATGTCCCAATGGTAGAAGGAAAGAAACAACCACTTCGAACCCATAATCTCAAACCCCGTGACCTGAATGTGCTCACACCCACTGGCTTCTAGAATGCTCTGTCCAGGGTCTGCAACTTCCCTGGGCTCTGACATAGGAGTGATGTGACTAACTGAGGCCTGAGTGAGTGTGCAGATTGTCCTTTGGTGAGTGAGAAAAAACACTTTGCACAGCTTTCAGGTTGGTGGAAAATGTCAGTAGTAGCATGGAGGGCCTCACTATTTCTTTTTTTTTTTAAATCATTTATCCTAGAGAAGGACTCTGATCCTTGCTTTCCTAGGTAAATTATGCTGGAGTGCTTCCAATACTAAGGCCTCTTGATTCTTTTCCCTTGATAACTATGAGCACTGACAAATCATGGTAGAGGTGCCCACCAACCAGTTTGCACAGCAGAGACCTCCTGACATGCATTAGCCTGGACTTCTCTGAGAGCTTGGCACAGCTTACAGCTACACTTGGCAGGACCCTGGCTTTCTAAGCTGAACCACAGATTGCTCTCTCCCCCCAGCTAGCCTGGAACTCAATCAGTAGATGCCCAGAGAAGATGTGCCTGCCTCTGTCTCCCAATGCCGGGATTGAAGGTGTGCATAACCACACCATTTTTAGCTTTTGTTAGGGTAAAGAAGACGATAGGTACAACTGAATTATAATCTTCAGGTTCACATGAACTTGGTGCCACTGTATTCTGATAACATTGAGATCATTTTCCATCAAGTTAGCCTCATCTGTTCAGTAACACATCTTACAGAGGAAAGGAGGCAAGGAAGTGCCCTTTGTGTCACCTCATTGTTCACAAGTCTGTTGGTCTTGAACACTCAACATATGATTGCTCGACCATTTTAGATAGTAGTCTGCTTACATAATGAGCTAACGTAATAGAGAATCCCTGGAGTCCAAGAGTGTTGTAAAAATTAATTTATTTCTGTTATTTTGTATTGACAAATAAAAATTTTACTACTTTCTCAAAAAGGAAAAGAAAAACAAAAAGAAAAAAGGGAAAAGGAAAAGGAAAAGAAAAAGAAAAAGAAAAAGAAAAAGAAAAAAAAAGAAAAAGAAAAAGAAATAATCCCATGCATTCTTATCAGATCGCCATGGCCTAAGGCTGGTCTTCAATAACAGCAAAAACAACAGAAAACCCCTGTTGAACATGTGGAAAGTAAAAAACTCTCTTCTCAATGATAGCTTGGTCAGGAGAGAGAGAGAGAGAGAGAGAGAGAGAGAGAGAGAGAGAGAGAGAGCCTGGAATCCAATGAAAATTATGACACAACATACCCAAACTTATGGGACATAATGAATGCAGTGCTCAGAGAAAAATTTATAGCAGTAAGTGCCCTGGTAAAGAAATTGGAGATATCCTACACTAGCAGCTTAACAGCACACCTGAGAGCTCTAGAACAAAAGGAAGCAAACAAATCCAAGAGCAGAATTCACAAAGGAGTAATCTCAAATGGTTGAGAAGCACTTAAAGAAATGTTCAAAGTCCTTAGTGCTCAGAGAAATGCAAATCAAACAACCCTGACAGTCCATCTTATACCAATCAGAATGGCTAAGATCAAAACCTCAGGTGACAAAACATGTTTGTGAGGATGTGGAGAAAGAGGAACACTCCTCCGTTGCTGGTGGGATTGCAAACTGGTACAACCACTCTGGAAATCAATCTGGAAATTCCTCAGAATTTGAAATAGATCTACCTGAAGATCTAGCAACACCACTCTTGGGAATATACCCAAAGATGCCCCACCATGGCACAAGGGCACATGTTACACTTTGTTCATAGCACCCTTGTTTATGATAGCCAGAAGCTGGAAACAACCCAAATGTCCCACAACAGAAGGATGGATTCACAAAATGTGGTTCATTCACACAATGGAATACTACTCAGGTATTAAGAATGAGGAAATCCTGCGTTTTACAAGGAAATGGATGGAACTAGAATGTATCATCCTGAGTGAGATAACTCAGACCCCAAAAGACATGTATGGTATAATAATAAAATCCACTAATAAGTGGATTTTAGGGGGAAAAATGTACAGAGTACCCAGGATACAGTTCACAGAATTCACAAAAGTAACGGTAATGGGTGTGAAAGAGGAAATGGAGAGCAAGAGGGAATATGATCAGGTATGGGGCTGGGGAATAGAACTGAAACCCTGAGGGCTAGCAAAAAGAGTGGAAACGGGCAACCTTGGGAGGTAGGAGGTGGGAGGACCCTCCAGAATGTACCAGAGACTGGAGAAGTGTGAGACTCTCAGGACTCAGAGAGAGGGACCTTAGATGAAATGCATTACAGTGGGGAGAGGAAACTTGTAGAGCCAAAATCCAGCAGAAAGACAGGGCATAAAGTGAGGAATGTGTTGTCATCTCACAGTCAAAAACTCTGACCCATAATTGTTCCTGTCTGAAAGAACTGTGGGAACAAAACTGGAAAAGAGCCTGAGAAAAAGGAGGTCCAGAGACAGGCCCAAAGTGGGATAGATCAAGGTCTGACACTATTACTGAGGTTATGGAGTTCACAACAAGCAGCTGAAAGAGTCAGATGTAAATATTTACACCCAACCAATGAACAGAAGCTGTTGACCCATATGGTTGAATTAGGGAAAAGCTGGAAGAAACTGAGGAGGAGGGTGACCCTATAGGAGAACCAAAAGTCTCAATTATCCTGAACCCCTGAGGTCGCTGATACTGACCACCAACCAGGCAGCATACACCAGCTGATATGAGGCCCCCAACACATATACAGCATAGGAATGCTGGTTGTGGGTTCAGTGAGAGAAGATGCACCTAACCCTCAAGAGACTGGAGGCCCCAGGGAGTTTAGAGGTCTGGTGGTGAGGTGGGGTGAGGACATCCTCATGGAGACGGGGGGGGGGGGGGAGGAGGTATAGGATGTGAAACAGCAGAGGGAATACTGGGAACAGGGATAAAATCTAGATTCTGAAAAATAAGATTAAATCGTTTTCTTAAAAAGCAGAAAAAAATTTTTTTAATTTAGTTATTTTTAAGAATACCCACCGAGCTGAATACTGGAAAGCTATAATAAACTGCCATTTTTTTCCTATGCAGCCAAAAAAAAAAGCAAAAACAAAAACAAACAAACCAAAAAAAAAAACAGAGATAAAGTAATAGTTTTGGCAGAAAAATTCACTCCACATTTGGGAGCATGTCAGGGATTCAGTTAGCGGTGCATTGGATGGGTTATAGTGACCCAAAACCACTAGAAGAAGCCTCTGAATTGTGTAGATTTCCCTGAAACCCACACACTATGTGCCTTTAGCTTGAGCTCATTCCTTCCCTGAGGGGATTTAGGGACCAGAGCAAAGAATCTAGCATGAAGTCTCTCCCCAAGCAACTGTCCCTGCATTGCCTTGGACATTGCTTTAACTCTTCTGTTTTAATTTCTTCCTTTGTGAGGCAGGCATGTTAGAAGTGTCTATCTTTTAGCACTGTTGTGAGGACTAAATGATGTGTCACCTCTAGAAAAGGGGCTGGAACTTAATAGATACTCAGTAGAACAAATTCTAATACTACTATGATCCATAACTGCTGATGCTGAAAACTGAAATTCAATCTACCTTCCTCACAGAGCTGCTGATCTTGGGAGAGAACAGAAGGCGCTTAATGTTAAACATCAACAAACAAAACAAAAAAACAGCTGGTAACAAAGAACAGGAAAGAAGCAAAGGGAAAACATCTGTGGCATTTTAATGTTATAAAGTTGTAAGGAAAACAGAGTTCAAGGTGATTCTGGGGAACACACATAGACTGTTCTTCACTGGGAACCTTGAATTGGCTGTGACTTGGCTTGATAAGGAAAGGATTACAGGGTTTTCTGAGCAAGAACAAAGCAGCACCAGGAAGCACAGATTCTGGCGTGATATTGTCATAATCATGACGCAATCCATGCAAGCAAGTTGAGGTTTTCATCAGGAACATGCCTTATTTCTGGTACTAGTGACTATAGACGCAGTTCAACAACAAAAGTCCAAGAAGGAGGTAGGAGTCAACAATTGACTCTAAATAGAGCCTCTGCTTATTATCCCCCTATGGTGGGACAGCCCCACACTTCCTCCACATTCTTAGAGCCCCAAACCAAGCATAAATCACTGGCTCTTCTATTATTTGATCCACCGCCTGGCATAAGCTGATAAAATTGAGAGTGCAGTAGTTGGAGTCATGGTTGGAAAAAAGTGATAGAGTCATTTGATATCACAGAAGAGGTTAGAAGTTAAAGAGAAACATGACTGCCCCCACAGTGCTAGGGCAAGTAAGAAGCATTCTAATGGGAAATGTGGCTGAAGGACTCAGAGGACTGGAAATGCTGGAAACTGGGCAAGGAAACCAAAGAAGGGAGTGGGAATGCAGGACTAGGGTCACTGTTAAAGGTAGCCCTCAACAGCATCTTCCACTCAAAGTGTTCATCTTTATCGCCTGACGTTCAACTTGGATATATGACCGCTCAGGCCTGACCTAAAACACAAAGCTCAGAGCTCAGACAGCAGTGTTATTAGGCTTTCAGATCACTATCATAAAGAGAAATGTGCTATGTTATGAGGAACCAAACTCTAGGATGGGGAATGAGTATCTGGAAACATAAAATGCTATCCTGACTTTCAAGTTCAAACTGGAGTGAAAAAGACAGTTGTAGAGTTCCACTTCTTTGGTGCAAAATTATTGGGATCATCTTTCCTCTACAATTCTAATAATAAAAGCAACGTAAGAGTAATATTTAACCTTGAGTTTGTATCTGCTGGACCAGATTTAAATAATAAAGCAAGGTCATATCAGTTATTCTTGACACCTGATATAAATGCTATTGGTTGGACCTACATCTGGCTTTTTAGTGTTTCAGATAGACATATTTTGCTGCCATGATAGGCAATCAAGTATGACAGGAAGAAAGAATGAATATGAAAGAATTGCCCATTCCAAGACTTCTATGCCATGCATTGTGTTGTTGTCCTTGTTTGTTGTTTTATAATCAATGTCTGATTTAAGACAGAAATTCTTTATCCTATTCTGCAGCATACAGCTAAGTGAGCAAAGCTTACTCAGTGCATACAAGCAACACTCTCTTCCCTTGGAAGTACCAGTGAGTAGAGATGTCAAGGAAGGTCAGAAGCATGAAGGAGTTTTGGATCTCACAATTATTCTTTGCTGTGGCTATGTTTATATAACAGTACTTATTCTAAGGACAATTTAAAATGGATCAGGGCTCTGCTGGCACTACATACAGAAATGGAAGTATTTCATTCAGCCTGCATACCTGAAGGTAATTACTCCACAGCTCTTCATCTTTTTCCTACTGTCATTTCTGTGACATGGTGAGAGTTAGCGAAAACTTAAGACTTTGGCAAACAAAAGGTCATTTTCATAAAAATGTGGAGACTGTTTGCCAAGACACTTTCATATCACACAAATGGAAGCGAGTAAAAGAAATAAAAATGAAGATGAGATCAATTTGGCAAAATAGGACTCACAGGAATAAGAGAAATGGGTGTCTTTAAATGGTGAGTGCCTCATATCACACCCAATGGGCTTTCCTCTAATTGTATTGTGTCTGCAGTTTTTATGGATCAAGAACAGCTTACTGATGCATCTGTGACCTGTACCACTCAACCCAAGAAGTACATGTCCATAGAAGCCTGTTTCAGACATCATCTTTGTTTCCTCAAAGGCTCCCTGAGGACACAGAGACATACTGTTCTGCAGAAATCCCTCCAATCTTTTCCACTTTTTCTCAACATTTTAATGTCTTTTGTCCATTTCTTTGACTCTTCTCTATATACTCAAAAATATTTCCATAGATTTAATTGTTTTGAAAAATTAAGTAAGTGGTAGCAAGATTTAAAGAGTGGATCAAACTACAGATCTCAACATGCAACTTGTTGACTCCATATTTAGATAGCGTAACTAAATGAATATCACAGAAAAATTTGACAGAAATAAAATGTTTCTAAATATACATCAACCAAAAGATAATTTAAAATAGACATGTAATGAACCCACGGTGTCTTTGGCAGTGCTCACCTCTGTTGTATCACATGGCTTCACTGCAGCTATGGTTCTGAGCAGAGGGCACTGTCATTATGCACTGCACATAATATCATGTCACAGAATGCCAGTAATGCCGTCTTAAAAATCCTGGTCAGATTCCAGATCACTGTATGTTATAAAATTCAGTATTTGTTGTACATACAAGGTTTCTGCTCTTACAGAAACACTATGCTATAATTATAAAGAGCATATAAAGAGATGTTTTCAATCATCCTTCCTAAGTATATATCAAATTAATATGTCTTTGGCATGCTGTGTTATCATGCTTGGCTTTTTCAATTGTTGTTTGAAGGCTAGGGAGATGGCTCAATAAGTATAGGTGTTTGCTATCAAGCCTGAAAACCCAAGGTCAAACCCTAAGGCTCACATGGCAAAAGGAGAGTTAAGGCTTTAACAGGTTATCCTCTGAGCTCTATGTACAAGACAATATACATGGATGACCCCCAACATGAATGCATGCATAGATAGATGCATAGATAGATAGATTATAGATAGGTAGGTAGAGAGAGAGAGAGAGAGAGATGATAGATGATAGATAGATAATAGATTAAATATTGATAGATATATAGATGATGAAGATAGATAGATAAATAGATAGATAGATAGATAGATAGATAGATAGATAGATAGATAGATAAATAGATGATAGATGTAACTAAAAATTTTTAAAGGCTGAATGGTTACTGACTTGAATTTCACTTGAATATTTGGCTTGGGCTTACGATGGAATTTTTGAACAGTTTCTGGTTACCCTTAGCAAGCCAGTGCTATTTTCTTCTATGTATTCATGTAAAATACTGTTTTTCATCCTGAAGGTTATAAATGAAAATTCTAGTCATCCCTGGAGAAGCTCAGAAGTTGTTCTAGTGGACATCCTGTAGCACCAAACATTCAACCAAGACTTACACCACGATGTAGAAAGATGTGCATCGCCACACTGCTATTCAAACTTTACTTTACCTTTAATAAATGGTAAGATTATATGTACACAAAAGATTTGTTTTAAAAATAGCAAATGTCTTAGTTGTATGTCTGTTTTATATATCTATACAGCTGAAGTCACATAAGAATTTCTCAGGAAAAAAAATGAACCAAAAGGAAACACAAAAGAAAGGTATAAGTGGGATACATTTAGTAAGTCCCTGCCCATGGGAATAAAGGAATGATGTATTTTTTTTTTCATTTTATTCATTAGTACCTGGGATCAAAGGAACATTTAGAGAGTTGAGCCCTCAGATTGCCTAAAAGAATCTCAAGATATCAAAGGCTCCATACTACCAATAACCTTGTTCTTATGTCTTCCTGTATGTTTTGGGCCATTTGAATCTCTCATTTGACTCATGTTTGTATTGTATCAGGTTATATCATTCTAAGTTATAGGGTGACAGTCTGGTGGGGAGGGGAAGCAACAAGGTAAGAGGAAGGGAAAACCAGGGATAGAACTGTAAGGGAAGGGCAGGTGGAGTACTCATGGAGTGCTGGAAGCTTAAGGGAGCTACAGTTTAAGAGAAGACAGCATCTATCATGTCAGAGACAGAATGAGGCAACTGAATCATGAGACAGTCTTGGATATAAGGCAAGACAGATCACCACATAGTTTGATTGTAAAATGTCCCCTGTAGAACGCCAGGGCCAAGAAGTGGGAGTGGGTGGGTAGGGGAGTGTGTGTGTTGGGGTAAGGGAGACTTTGGGGATAGCATTTGAAATGCAAATGAAGAAAATACCTAATTTTAAAAAACAAAACAAAAACAAACAAACAAACACAAAGAAAGCAAGCTGATCAAGCCAGGGGAAGCAAGCCAGTAAGTAACAACCCTCCATGGCCACTGCATCAGCTCCTGCTTCCTGACCTGCTTGAGTTCCAGTCCTGACTTCCTTTGGTGATGACCAGCAATGTGAAAGTGTAAGCTGAATAAATCCTCCCCTCCCCCCCAAAAAATAAATGTCCCTTTTATGCTCACATGTTTAAACATTAGGTCTCCAGCTGGTGGTGGTGTGTTGGAAGTCTGTGCAAACTCAAAGAGAAGAGAGATGATCCTTTGTAGAAGTGACTCACTGGAGCATCACTCCATCTGTCCTGTTTTCTGACTGCCACCATAATACATGCAAGTGTTACAATGGTGACCATCAGCATTATATATCTCTCTGTGTATATAAATGTGTGTATGCGTATATATTAATGGATGGATGGATTTCTCCCATTATCAGCTTTTGGGAGGGGGGGATATAGATTTCATGAGAAGTTTCAAAAGTATGAGTTCCCCTAAACCAAACACAACTGATTTTAAAACCGTTTAATTTATAAGATTTCTAGGTTACTTTCCTCTTGCAGTTATAGCACTGACAAAAACAACTCAAGGTAGAGGAGGCTTATTTTATATCAGAGTTTAAGGTGCAGTCCATCATAGCAGGAAGTAAAGGCGAGGAAGCAAAGGCAGTGGACATTTTGGAGAGTTGTCCTACTGCATCCCCAGTCAGGAATCAAGAGGAATAAATGCAAGCCATTGCTCAGTTCTCTATCTCTAGTTTCCCTACCCCTCTCCTTGGATATTTTCTTTATTTACATTTCAAATATTTTCCCCTTTCCAGGTCTCCCCTTCAGAAATCTCCTATCCCATACCCCTCCCCCTGCCTCTATGAGGGTGCTCTCCCACCTACCCACTCCCATCCTCCCGCCCTGGCATTCCCCTACACTGGAGCATTGAACACCTTCAGGCCCGAGGACCTCTCCTCCCGCTGATGCCCAACAAGTCCAACTTCTGCTACATATGTGGCCAGAGCCATGGGTCACTCCATGCGTAGTCTTTGATTTGTGGTCCAGTCTCCAGGATCTCTGGGAGGGTCTGGCCTGTTGACACTGTTGCTCCTTCCCTGGGGCTGCAAACCTCAGCTCCTTCAGCCCCTTCTCTGTCTCTGTTTTAAGCAATCTAAATTCCTCTGCCCAGATAAAAGCCTCTTCAAACATTAAGATAGTTTTATATATATATATATTCAAGATAATCACCAACAGAGATGACCAGAAGCTTGTCTCTGAGATAATCCTAGAGTCTTCTCTATAACACTAACCATCATTCAAGTCAAGTCCCAGAGATGTTATTGGGTTGGGCTTCATTATCAGTGTATTTGCAACATTTGACCAGTAATTCTCAAGTAGGCCCCTTGGCATTGAACTAATTTTCTCAGATTTACTTTACAGATACATCTTATCACTTTGCAATATTGAAAGACTTTGATTTTTCTATGAACATAGTTATTTCCACATTCTGCTAGAGAATAATCCAGTTTCAAGAATCCAGATAAATATACATATATTTTTGTCACCACATAGAATATCATAACCAATAAAATGGATGTATACATTATGCAGGGATTTTGTTGGGTTGTCTTACAAAATAGAGGGAAAGAATATTAGTTCTCTCTGGAGTGCCCCAAAAGACATATAAATGCTTGCTCATCTAATGAAGATCCACTTTTCCTACTCTAGTCAAGCTGATGGCCAAGATCAAACTTACAGCAAACTTCCTAGATCATACTATGTCATGACCTTTGCTTTTCAATACAGAGTAAAGAACTTGGAGGTAGTTAAAAAAAAGTGTGTGTGGATGTGTGTGTGGATATGTGTGTGTGTGTGTGTGTGTGTGTGTGTGTGTGTGTGTGGATATGTGTGTGTGTGTGTGTGTGTGTGTGTGCATGTGCATGTGTGTACTGTGTTGTTTATAAATAAACTCTGCTTGTAAAAGGTCTCACTCATTAATATGAGCTTCCATACAAATGGAAGTGTCAGTATGTGTATGTAAAATTTAACATGCTCTAAGGAAGGTCGGGTCACTGCTAGAGTGAGGGTATATACCACAAAGAGATAAAAGGATACTACAAAATGCTACAAAATTTTAATCTGTGCATCAATGAATTCTGTCTTATCCAGTGACTTCTCTACTATAATGGCAATAATGTTTTATTTTTCTGCATATTTTACTGTATTATAAGGAGAACATGAGCAATAATAACATGGAATCTTTGTCCTAAAATTAACAAGAAGAGCACTACCAGATTTTTCAACAGGAACCCATAATTTGGACAATATGGGAAAGGACATATTTTGAGGAAAAACTATTTTGTACAAAGAAATCTAAACCAAATAAAATTATCATCAATATTATTAATGAGACAAAAATAAGTAGAATTTCACACATTCAAGACATAAGAAAGTTTTACTTTGGATTTTCATCCAAGACATATTCCAACAAATATCAAGTGACATATAGAATAATATATGGTGGCAGTGATCTGCCACAATAAACCAATAAACTCATACACACACACACACACACACACACACACACACACACACACACACACACACACACGCATGCATGCACACACATACACATGCACACACATATGTTGAGATAAGTTTAGCTAAACCGCTTGGTGCTCCTGATGGGTCACACACATGGGTCTGCCCAAGAACTATCAGGATTTGCAAAGGAAAGATACACACACACACAAACACACACACACACACACACACACACACACACACACACACACACCCGTTAATTTTAAATACGTCTTGACCAGTCCTAAGGCTGAGCAGTTCTAATCCTCCCCACAGCTAGCACACTTTTCATCCAGTACTCCTGGCTTCACACCCTCTAATTATATATTTTTATCTTTGTTGCCCTGGCTCCTTCGGTACTGCCCCGTCCCCCTAGTTTCTGCTGCCCAAAACTCTTCTGGGCAGTCCTTCCGGGGCTGCATTTCTTCTCACCTACATTTCAGATGATTTTCCTTCTGCAGCTCTAACTCTGATCCGTTTCGCTCTGAATCATGGTAATTCTCTACTTCCTCTCTCCAAGTTCCTAATCCACATAAATCTAAAGGTCCCACCTCAGTGTAACTGCCCAGCCATTGGCAGTTGGCTCTTTACTGATCAATCAAAAATGAATTGGGGACAAGGACCTTCAGGGTTTGGATACATAGGTTCCTGATTTTGGGGCCTGATTAATTCAAAGCATTAGAACCAATGCCCAACACACACACACATACACACACACACACACACACACACACACACACACACACACAGACAGACACACACACATACACACACACCATGGTGAGAGGGGGCTGGAGAAAAAGTTGTAAAATTTTTGTATACTCATGTATTTGACAAATATATATCAAATTATTATGTACAACCAAATACTTTATGTATTCACTTTAAATAGAATCAGTTAATATAATTCATTCCTTCATGTTATTATCATTATCATTTTTTTCAAGACAGAGTTTCACTGTGTAGTCCTGGCTGTCCTCATACTAGCTTTGTAGACTAGACTAGCTTAAACTCAGAGATCTGCCTTCCTCTGCCTACCAAGTGCTATGATTAAAGGCACGAACCACCACTGCCTGGCATACTCTTATCATTATTGTAATATAGATAGAAAAGTATTTCTGAAGAAAAACATATATTCCACGAATAGATAGATAAAGGAATTAAGACATAGGGTTTGAGAGATGGGTCAGCAATTAAGAACACTGACAGCTCTTCCAGAGGTCCTGAGTTCAATTCCCAACAACCACATGGTGGCTCACAACCATCTATAATGTGATGTGTCTGGTGTGTCTGAAGATTACAGTGTACTCATATACATAAAATAAATAAATAAATCTTTAAAAAATAAAAAAGAGTTAAGGCATAAAAGCTCTTATTTTTTCTATATGTCAGATCAGTAAAGTTAGTACATGTTGATAATCCAAGAATTCTGGAGGTTAAAAACGGTGAACTGGGAGTTCAAGGTTAGTCTAGACTGTGACAAGAAACTCTAACAAAGGTAAAAGGGTAGTAGTGTTGAATGTCTAAAAAAAGAATTTTTAAATATTACTAGAAAAATCAAGGAAAATAAAACAAATTGTAAAATAGTTGGGCATAAACTTGGAGAAATTTAAAAGCCAAAATGACATTAAATAATAGGAAAATACAGAAAGTAGAAATAATCTTAACTTAAATCCTTGAATTTTGCATCTGATCAGGATTTGAGAACCCAAACATAAATTTTGGATCTAAGATGAATATTATTTCTATCATCACCACATATTATAAGTTATTGTTTTTAACTTTATAACCCCAAGCTCAAGAAAATGGCAGTGTTTAGAAGCTAAGCAAAACTTAGGCAAGCACATGCAGTAATGTGAAAGGGAGTAAGGATGCAGAGAGCCATTTGAATAACTTTTTCGTCATTCTATGTTGATGAATACCATGTCACTGCCTACAAATAGACTTTGGTAAAACCAGGTACTTACCTGTGATCTAAAAGTAGAAAGACTGCCAATGATGAATAGTACAAAGCATCCATGAATTACCTCCTACAATAATGATTATACTGAATAAAGAACTATAAATGTTGTCTTCCTTTTTATGTATTTTGTTTTACTCTTTAATTAATTTGCGTTTACTTTACATCCCTATCACAGCTTCTTCTCCTTCCTCTCTTCCCAGTCTCTCCATCTGTTTTCCTCCTCCGCCCCCTCCACTCCTCCTCCCTTTCTCCTCTGAAAATGGGAGGTTTCCCATGAATATCAACCCATCTTGGCATATCAAGTTTCAGTAATACTAGGTGTACTTTCTTCTATTGAGGCAAAGCAGCCCAAGTTAGGGGAAAGGTATCCAAAGGCAGGCAATAGAGATAGCCCCTGCTCCAACTGGTATGAGCCCCACATAAAAACCAAAGTGCATAACTGTTGCATATATGCAGATGGCCCAGGTCTGTCCCCATGCATGCTCTTTGACTGATGGTTCAGTCTCTGTGAGCCACTGTGGGTAGTGAATCCATAGGTTTTCTTATGCTGTCCGTGACCCCTCTGCCTCTTTCAGTCTTTCCTCCCCATCTTCTACAGTGTTCACAAAGCTCTGGCTAACATTTGACTGTTAAATATATATATTTTTAAACGTAAGTTTCTATCTTAACATTAACAAGGACTATATTTAGATGTGGTAGTTTGGATAAAAATGGCCTGCCTAGGCTCATATATTTGGATGTATGGTCCCCTAAAGGTGTAACTTTTTCGAAGAATTAGCACACATGGCCACATTGGAGGAGTGTATCATTAGAGGTGGCCTTTGAGGTTTCAAAAGAACATGTTATTCCCAGTTAGCTCTCTCTTTCTTCATCCTACTCGCAGATGAAGATGTAAAATCTTAGCTGCTTCTCCACTGTCATGCTTTGCCAGACTGCTGCCATGTTCACTGCTGTGATGTTCATGGACTGACTCTTTGAAACTTAATCTCCCAATACACTTTTCTTCTGTGTAAGTGTTTCTGACTATATACAGCTATAATTGTGTGGTACACCATGAAATTGTACTATGAAAATTAGATCAGAAGTGACTGCCACCAGCTGACTGGTAGAATCTTACCCTATAAAATCAACAGTATTAGTCTATGTCAGTATTAAGCATCCAAAAACTACAAGTAAAATAAGATGTTAGTATAATATACATAGAAAGAACAAACATAGAACCTGAAATGTTAGCAAGTTCAAAGATTCATGGAGAGAAGAAGTAATCTCTACTAAACATTTGCAAGACGCATTACATTGTGGTATTAAGAGGTCAGCTTTTACCAATTTAATCTGAGCCTTTTATATCTTCTGTGTTGGCTAGTTTGATGTCAACTTCACATATGCTAGAGTCATCTGAAAGGAAATAACCCCAACTGAGAAAACTCTCCACACAATCTAGCTATAAGGTATTTTCTTAATTAATGATTGATGGGGAAGGGCCCATACTATTGTGGGTGGTACCATTCTGGTGGCCTTGGGCTCTCTAAAAAAGCAGGATAAGCAAGTCCTTGTAAGCAAGCCAGTAAGCATCACCCTTTCATGGTCTCTACATCAGCTCCTGCCTCCAGGTTGCTTCTTTATTTTAGTTTTTGTTCTGATGAATATTAGTGTGAAGGCATAAACCAAAAAACCCTTTTCTTCCCAAGTTGTTGGGTCATAGTGTTTCATCATAGCAATAATAACCTTAACTACCACATCCTTTGTGAAAATACATTGTGAAAAAATGTATATATTTAGACTGGCTTACAGGCTTGTTATGTTAGCATTCTAATAATGGCAGTCTCCTGGAAAAGTCAAGACTACAAAAGTCGCTTAGTTCGTGATACTAGAAGTCTCAGCAGTACCAATTTGGTACTGAAGGCCTGAAGAAGTCCTAGAGAACTTCCAATTTTAAGGCTATGTAGGAATATTTAAAGTATATGTTTTGACATCACCAACAAATGTTCCAGGAGCAGAATAGATGAACTTGCCAGTGAGAATGAGATAAAAAAGATAAAAAGCAAAATCTCTCTTCTTCATCCTTTTATGTGGACTGAAGTGGAAAACTTAAGGATTCTTTGAAAAGTCAGTTGTGTCAGATGGTGTTTTGCTGGGGCAAACATGTGAAGGAGCATTTTCCTGAAGCAGACACAGGTGAAAGGATATTTGTTAAAGCAATCATGTGAAAGGAGGCGTGATAAAGGATCCTTCAATAATGACACGCATGTGTTGGTTCACCTAACAATGTGTAGCTGAGCTCTCTTTGTTGGAACTCCAAGAAATAAATGCACCAAAAACTTCTAGTGGTGTTTGAGTGGCTTCTTGCCACTTCCACTGACTCAGGACAATTGCAAAAATGATGTCAGCTGAAACGGGCTCACATTGAGTTCCGCTAAAACAGACTCATGTGCTGAGGAAAGACACATAGTGAGATAAGACCCATAAACACATAATGTTTGGAGGGAGTATATATAGGACTCAACAGACAATGATGGAGGCTGAGCTTGGCTTGCTTGCATACCTAGTTTTTCAAACCTTCTTGGTCTTGTTTCTTGACTGATTTCTGCTTCGTTGAAAAAGGCACAACAAAGAACTTCTCCTGGAGTTCCTTGTGGTCCTGGTCCCTCCTGCTGATTCATGCCATTTCGGCTAATGCCTGGCTCTTTCTGCTAGGTAATGCTACCACTACTACATGTTTGCTATCCCAATACTACCAAACTGGACTGTTGATATATTCATGAATTGTTTGTGACTGAATCTACCTGCCGCTGCTGACTCCTGGGAACTGAGCTTCTGATTTCTTGGCAAAGCAGATGGGATTTGCTCCAAAGAACAAGTTCTAAACAGGTCCACTTCCCCTGTATTTTAATAACATTTCTATCCCACTACCTCTGGTTGGTGGTGGACTAGAAGGGAGATTAAAGCATTTAATAACTCATATTAAAATTCAGTTTTGAAAAATAAAGACTACAGTGGGCTCCACTAGAATATATGTCTTAGATTCATGGTAGGTCTTATTCTCTATATTTTCAGGATGTAGGGTGTGTCTCCCCACATGGAATGATCCAATCAATTAAAATCATTACACAGGTTTGTCTAGTTGCTTCGGTTTTATTTGATTCCTTACATAGTCAAGTTGACAACCAAGATTGGTTGCCACACTGTCTAAAGTTAATTGTTTAAGAGCCAAAGTCAGTGACATAACATGTGTGATCTTGTGTTAGATGTTGGTTCAAACTCAAGCACCAAAACCAACAAAGAGTTGGCAATATGGATGTATTGTTGTTATATATTGATGGCATATATGTTATGAATACATATAACTACAAAAATGTTTCAAAATCAAACAGCATGAGCAACTTTGGTAATATTGAGATAAGATATTAGACTTTGGTAATAGGTTGAGAAGTATTGCTTTTCACTTTATAACTTTGAATGTTTTTCTAAAATAATCAAGATATACATTAATCTTTTAAAAATTAAATTTCACAGACCCCTTTCTGACTGAATCAAGTCTATAAATTCAGGAAGGAATGTACTGTGAGAAGAGTCTAGTCTGTAGTCAGAGCTCTTTAAATCTCCTAAATAATTCTCCAAGGAAGGTTATGCCTTTTGTGCAAAGGATTCTTCTTGAATTCCAGAAAAGAAATCTACCATAGAAAAATTCAGGAGTTTAATTGTGGCCAAGCTGTGTTAGAATCATCAAAACCACATGTGTGTATTCTTTACAAAGGGATGTGCTAACAATTGCTCTGGGCTTTCCACCTTTTGGCTGAGAGGTTCTTATATTTTGCAAACTATCCATATGCCTTCCTTCATGACCTATATTTCAGGTCATCAAACAGTAATTTTTAGAGTGTTGTATATGTAGCTTCAGTATGGCCCACACTCCAGGCCCAGCACTTTCTCATATTTCTGTTAAAGTAAATTATTTTTCCCCATCCAGATGAGAGCCATGTATCATCATTACCATCTTTAAGCTGTATTATCTTCAAGAGAGAACACATACAAAGTTGAAAACCTGTAAATAATGATTTGACTTTTCTAGTAGCACTCTGCATTGTTACTTATGAAATAGTCTTCAAAACTTAAATCCTGCAGCTGAATATTAGATATAAATATTTTTATGAAATTATGAATATATTATGAATATTCTGGGTAAACAGTATCCTATGTATACTGTGCGAGTCATAACCACATAGAGTAGATAATTTCAGTTTGTCCTTTCATTGAGAGACTACCGTATTATTCGTCTACATATTTAAATTTATGCTTATAATTTATGAATCATATTTACTGGAGATTTATAAACTTTTTGTACAGGGGGCCAGATTACTATAGGACACATAAAATATATGCCACATGTTCTACACATTTAGGAAATGTTGATGTGAATGTAAAATTGTGCAAGTTTCACCTTGGAGGCCATTATGAAAATGGCCAAAATTTGATACAACAGCCATAGTTTTGATGAAGGGCTTCATTATGTTGTCCTTAACATTTATACTAATTTTGCTAAGAAAAATTAGAGTTGAGACAATTTTTTTTAATTATAAAATTTTGAGATAATGACCACAAAGAATGCTTCATAAGAATTAGGTGATATTTTAAAATACACGTATTTTATGTGTGCATATTAAGTACCAACTCTTTGCATATAAAATACATATTAATTATTTATGCGCAGTTAATGACATAGAAATTAATATCTAATAACTACCAACTATCAATCTCAACTTCCAGAGCCAGTTAGCTGCTTATGATACCTTACTATCCCGAGACTACCGAGACTATCATGTCACTTAAATCCATGCAACATTCTTTTTTTTTTTTAATTAAATCATTCCATTAATTTACATCTCAAGTGCTATCCCACTTCCCAATTACCTCTCCACAAGTCCCCCATCCCACAACCTCCCTCTCCTTCCTCCCCTTTGCCTCTGTGTGGGAGCTCCCCCATCAACCCACACTCTCCTGCCAACACGACATTGTTGCCCTATGCCAAGAGACACTTGCTGACAGGAACCAGGTCTGGCTGCTTGCTGCTCCAGCAACTGAGCAATGCAGGTGTGGATGCTTGGAGCCAACTATCAGACTGAGCTCAGAGACCCTGGCTGGGGAGCTGACAGAAGGACTAGAGGAGCTAAGGGGGATTGCAACCCCATTGGAAGAACATCAGCTGGCCAGACCATACAACATTCTTAAAGTTGGGATTAGGAAATTTCAGAATAATTTAAAAACCTAATCAAATACCAAATAAATCTGAAAAAAATCAAGCCAAAGCTATGCAGAAAGCTTTTCCCACCCTGATGATCAGTGTCACATAAGATACAGCCTGTACTTGAAAGATGAGCTCTGGCCTAAAGGCAAATACTATCAACACTAGGACCAGATCTGTATATATTGACTTCAGTATACTGATAAATGTGTAACACATGCACTGGGGGCGGGAGGGGGGGAATCCAGTTTCCATCATTTAATGTAGCTGACAGCAAACTACAGGTGACCAACTACACAATCTGAACAGCCAAGAATGACATATTTATGAGCAGTCCTAAATCTTTGATGAGCAGTCAGTAACCCAACAAGAACCCATGCTCTCCAGTAAATATGTTTCTAAATCAGTGTTGCAAAAACCTTCACTAATGATCAAGTTTTTCCTAAAGCAAGTATGTACTGGCTGCTAAGGCCTAACAATTCTTCAGTCAAAGTGCTGCTGGCAACACAGTTTTTCTAAACAGTGACTAATGTAGTACTCACTTGCTTCAATTTACTGCAGCATTCAAGTAGTTCTGCCTGGTGGATATTTGTCATGTCTCAACCCCTTTCTTTGATGCAGGTGTGATAACTGTCATAGCATGCAACTTATAAAATATGTGGCATTTGCAGAAAAATAGATGAAATATTATTCAAACAAATACTAGATTTCACTAAATAATAATCATCAAAACATCAAATAATTAAGCAGTATAAATCAAGGAAAAGTTAAGTAGACTTTCAAATGATCCTTATACATCTTAAGTCTTTGAAAGTATACAACCGTATGTCCTTTACTTATGATTTAACATAACAATATGTCATACGTGAATATAAATTTTGTTCAGAATTGGCCAAGCCTTCCTTTGGCTAAGTAAGAGTAAATATGAATGGTTGGTCAGTGTGTGCCAAACTAGCAAATGGAGGAAAAAAAGGTTTCTTCCTGTGTATTATAGCCTGAGACTACTCATGTACAAAGACCTGCAAAGGCTAACTTCTTACTTCTGTGCTGTACCCAATAAACACATGAAGGTTCTAGTCATTGCAGTAGTTAGTGCTGCTCTATAAGCCAGGTTTTCTGTTTATCTGTCCATTTTTTACACGTCTATTCTATCTTCATTCTCTTGCCACCCATAGTCAGGTAAAGGACAACACTGTGCAAATGCTAATACCAGTGTACTATCCATGTCACATGTTGACTTAATGTGTATATTGTACATATTAAATCAATTCCTTTTACTGGCATTGGGAAGAATGTCTTCTGCTCATTGGTAATTCTGTTATTTCTCTCTTTAACTTCCCCAGATTTTGCATTTATATAATACAGAAAGAGTAAAAGAAGAACTCAATTTTGTTTACTACTTGAATTTTAGTGCTAGATTTAGGGTTACTAGAGGGTTTTATTAAAATGTAGGTTGGTGTTGCACTGCATGAAGGTTTGTCATCTTTACCACTTTCCACATTTACTCCTACTGATATCTATACCTCTCACCTCTAGCATAGTCTTGTCTTCAGTAAATGACAACACTGGACCAGATGTCAACAGTTTCATTACTTGCCCTCTTCCTTCACCATTCTGCACACTATTCGAAGATGGTTTCCTGTCTCGCTACCTCTCCAATGACTCCAGAATATGCTCATTTATCAGTGAGTTTTCTTGTGCCCAGGTTTACAGATATAGCATTACATTCTGCTGTGTCATTTGTTACTGATCTCAATACAGTGCATTATCAAGTTAAGGCATATTGCTTTTCCCTCTCTAAAGCAAACCAGATGTTTTCAACAGCCTCCATTGCTCCATGCCTCTTCTCCCAGACCAATGTTACTGGATGGCCAGCTCATTATTTATAGGGCAGGATTTCCTAGCTACACAGCCTTCTTCTTAGAAGCTACTACAGCTTCTAAATGCTAATTTCCTGTAAAAAGTGTTTTCCTAGTGCTGGAATTGAACCTTGTACCTTGTTCTGACTAAATGCTATACCACTGAGTGCCATGTCCAGCTCCTGGGTGAGTGTTTTGATGAGCACTCTACTTAAACAGGAACTCCATCCTGTCTGTCTTTGTCCCCTGTCAGAGTTTTTATCAATAATGCTATCACACTATGCTTTTTGTTGTGTTTTATTTTGGTTTTTTTTTTTATATTCATGTATTTTTTAAGTGCCTATGCCTTGCATAGTGATCCTTTTCCTTACACTGTAGAATAGAGTGGAGCATATAGTATGGGATTAGTTAACATTTGCGCAACAGGCAAATATTGAGTACTACATTCTGAAATACCATATTGAAAATTTCTCATTTGATCTTTTCAATGCAGTTTTAAATATATCATAAATTTTCAAGCTGCTCTGTAAAGTGAGACATGATGTTTATCATATTTCAAATTTGTTACTACCCCAATGTGCAAAGCTAATGGGCCCTGGTTTGGGCTAAATTTGAATTCAGCCATTATCCTTAATATTTTCATAACTCCTTTAATAATTTCTAACAATATTGTTGATGCTCTAAAAGTTAGGCTAGATTTTTTTAATTTCACTATTTTTCCTTTCTTCATTTTTTTAACAGAACATTTAGTAAAATGGTGACAATGGGCAGCATTTCTTTTTACTGCAGCCTCCAATGGAAACAGCTCTGAGATGTTAGTACTCTAAACATGTGTGCTGTCATTTTCAGGTGAGTGATGTATGGCAAGAAAGAAATTTCTTTTTTTTTTTTTTTTTTTTTTTGTAGTCTCAGTTCCCGTTTTGCAGCAAATAGTTCTGGTGGCACTTCATCACTCACTTTTCTGATATCAGTTGAACTAATCAATTTTGTCTCTTAATGAATAATATAGTGATTTACATAAATAGCTGCCTAATGTTAAACTATTCATACATTCCCTAGACAAGTGCTAGACCATGAAAATGTCTTTTTTTTGGTCAAATATTTTATATAATAACTGATGCTTGTACTTATTCTAGTTATTAACTAGACATGCTGGGGTCCTGAATTTAAAATAGTCAGTCATTTTCTTGCACTATAATAGTAATTTATGTATGTACATGTGCATGTGATTGCTCAGACACCAGGATAAACAACAAGACTCTAAAAGAGTTAGGTTTGCCAGTCTAATTTGTAAGACCCTGCTAAACCTTGATGAGCATCTTTGAGCATCATAGTGTTAGACTGGCCATAAGACTTAGAAAAAGCCATACTCTGACATACTGAGCAAATGCTGCTTAGCTTTTATTACTCTTCTACATCTTTCTCCAAAAAAAGCCAAAGTCTTCCACAGAGGAGTTTGTTACTATTCAAAGGTGGGCTGTTCAAAACATACTTTTCTGATCTTCTCACCTACAGGAAACAAAATGACACCTGTCCACTTCTTTGATGTACGTACCTGGGGCTAAGATCTTTGGAGTAAGCTCAAGGTGTGTATTCTTGGACATGAGATGAATGATACAAGTAGCAGGTCACAGAGAATTTATCAATCTAAGATCTTTAAAGGTCCCAAGTAAGTCCTTGTAAAAAGCAGACCAAACTGAAGATGAAAATAAACGAAATTAAAGACACAGAATTTAGCTACAAAACTGATTACTGATCAACCTGTAAATGGTATGGAAGCCATGCCTTCCAGACAACTCTATCATAAAGTTACCTTTTCCTTAGGACTGTGCTCAGCTGAAGAACATTTTAGATAGTTTTTTTTTCAATGCTTGTCTGCTTTTATTTGGAAAGAGATGTACTCCAAATAAATGGGGATTTTAAAATGGCTTTTTCATGTTGCTTACTTGGGATAACAGCTGCTTGATTTTATAATTCACATCACTTAACATAGATCTTAAATTTTCTGATATTCAAATTTTACCTTAATAAAGTTCTGTAGTGGAAAGTAATGAAAATGACTGAAAGTTTCAACACTATGCCGGGCACCTGTGGGCCACATCGCTCGAGCTGGGTGTTTTCAATTCAGTGATCTCTCTGGCCCGGAGCTGCTGAAATGTCTGTACCTGACTTGCTAAGTTCCCTTGGTGGGTCATTATTACACCAGCCCCACAAAACGACTGCCCAGCCAGCACAACACCCAGCAACCAAGTAGGAACAAAACTCTAGAATCTTATAATTAATCAGTCTCATTCATATATATATATATATATATATATATATATATATATATATATATTCTCAATTCACAGGATGCTCACACAATAATTTCAGAGCCAATTGATAATGGTACAAGCTGCCCACCTAGATTAGACAGGCACCCCAATTATTCTGTCCCTATATGATATTAAATCTACCTGTGGTTATTTAAAACCACGAGGATTCTCAATTATCCTGCTCTTTGCCCTCCATCTTGCTTCCTTCCTCTCTTTCCAGAGTCACCCTCTGTCTCTGCAGCTCTTAGCTCCATCTCCCTTTTCCATGTCCAATCACAGGCCTCCTGCTTCACTAGTATTTTAATGTAATTGGACAGGGAAAATCCTGCCACAAAGTTCTTTTAAAAAATAAATTGGCCCTTCCGCTCCACTCGAGCCCCGAGGTACCTTGCCAGCTGAGTCTCGCCCAACACCCGCAAGGGCCCACACAGGATTCCCCACGGGATCCTAAGACCTCTGGTGAGTGGAACACAACCCCTGCCCCAATTCAATCGCACGGAACCTGAGACTGTGGTAAATAGGGAAGCAGACTACTGGGGCCTGACCTGGGGCACAAGCCCCTTCCATTCCACTCGAGCACCAGGGTACCTTGCCAGCGGAGTCGCCCCACACCCGCAAGGGCCCACACAGGATTCCACATGGGATCCTAAGACCTCTAGTGAGTAGAACACAACTCCTGCCAGGAGTCCAGTTCGAACACCAGATATCTGGGTACCTTCCCTGCAAGAAGAGAGCTTGCCTGCACAGAATACTCTGCCCACTCAAACTAAGGAGAGAGCTACCCTTCCAGGTCTGCTTATAGAAGCTAACAGAGTCACCTGAAGAACAAGCTCTTAACAGAGACAACTATAACAGCTAGCTTTAGAGATTACCAGATGGCGAAAGGCAAACGTAAGAATCCTACTAACAGAAATCAAGACCACTCACCATCATCAGAACGCAGCACTCCCACCCCACCTAGTCCTGGGCACCCCAACACAACCGAAAATCTAGACCCAGATTTAAAAACATTTCTCATGATGATGATAGAGGACATCAAGAAGGACTTTCATAAGTCACTTATAGAATTACAAGAGAGCACTGCTAAAGAGTTACAGGCCTTTAAAGAAAAGCAGGAAAACACAACCAAACAGGTAGAAGTCCTTAAAGAAAAACAGGAAAACACATCCAAACAGGTGATGGAAATGAACAAAACCATACTAGAACTAAAAAGGGAAGTAGACACAATAAAGAAAACCCAAAGCAAGGCAACGCTGGAGATAGAAACCCTAGGAAAGAGATCTGGAACCATAGATGCGAGCATCAGCAACAGAATACAAGAAATGGAAGAGAGAATCTCAGGTGCAGAAGATTCCATAGAGAACATCCACACAACCGTCAAAGAAAATACAAAATGCAAAAGGATCCTAACTCAAAACATCCAGGAAATCCAGGACACAATGAGAAGACCAAACCTACGGATAATAGGAGTTGATGAGAATGAAGATGAAAGGGCCAGCTAATATCTTCAACAAAATAATAGAAGAAAACTTCCCAAACATAAAAAAAGAGATGCCCATGATCATACAAGAAGCCTACAGAACTCCAAATACACTGGACCAGAAAAAAATTCCTCCAGACACATAATAATCAGAACAACAAATGCACTAAATAAAGATAGAATATTAAAAGCAGTAAGGGGGAAAGGTCAACTAACATATAAAGGAAGGCCTATCAGAATTACACCAGACTTTTCACCAGAGACTATGAAAGCCAGAAGAGCCTGGAAGGATGTTATACAGACACTAAGAGAACACAAATGCCAGCCCAGGCTAATATACCCGGCCAAACTCTCAATTACCATAGATGGAGAAACCAAAGTATTCCACGACAAAACCAAATTCACACAATATCTTTCCACATATCCAGCCCTTCAAAGGATAATAACAGAAAAGAAGCAATACAAGCACGGAAATCACGCCCTAGAACAAACAAGAAAGTAATCCCTCAACAAACCAAAAAGAAGACAGCCACAAGAACAGAATGCCAACTTTAACAACAAAAATAAAAGGAAGCAACAATTACTTTTCCTTAATATCTCTTAATATCAATGGACTCGATTCCCCAATAAAAAGACATAGACTAACAGACTGGCTACACAAACAGGACCCAACATTCTGCTGCTTAAAGGAAACCCATCTCAGGGAAAAAGACAGACACTACCTCACAGTGAAAGGCTGGGAAACAATTTTCCAAGCAAATGGTCTGAAGAAACAGGCTGGAGTAGCCACTCTAATATCGGATAAAATCGACTTCCAACCCAAAGTTATCAAAAAAGACAAGGAGGGACACTTCATACTCATCAAAGGTAAAATCCTCCAAGTGGAACTCTCAATTCTGAATATCTACGCTCCAAATGCAAGGGCAGCCACATTCATTAAAGACACTTTAGTAAAGCTCAAAGCACACATTGCACCTCACACAATAATAGCGGGAGACTTCAACACACCACTTTCATCAATGGACAGATCATGGAAACAGAAACTAAACAGGGACACAGTGAAACTAACAGAAGTGATGAAACAAATGGACCTGACAGATATCTACAGAACATTTTATCCTAAAACAAAAGGATATACCTTCTTCTCAGCACCTCACAGGACCTTCTCCAAAATTGACCATATAATTGGTCACAAAACAGGCCTCAACAGATACAAAAATTTGAAATTGTCCCATGTATCCTATCAGACCACCATGGCCTAAGACTGATCTTCAATAACAACATAAATAATAGAAAGCCAACATTCACGTGGAAACTGAACAACACTCTTCTCAATGATACCTTGGTCAAGGAAGGAATAAAGAAAGAAATTAAAGACTTTTTAGAGTTTAATGAAAATGAAGCCACAACATACCCAGACCTATGGGACACAATGAAAGCATTTCTAAGAGGGAAACTCATAGCTCTGAGTGCCTCCAAGAAGAAACGGGAGAGAGCACATACTAGCAGCTTGACAACACATCTAAAAGCTCTAGAAAAAAAGGAAGCAAATTCACCCAAGAGGAGTAGACGGCAGGAAATAATCAAACTCAGGGGTGAAATCAACCAAGTGGAAACAAGAAGAACTATTCAAAGAATTAACCAAAGGAGGAGTTGGTTCTTTGAGAAAATCAACAAGATAGATAAACCCTTAGCTAGACTCACTAGAGGGCACAGGGACAGCATCCTAATTAACAAAATCAGAACTGAAAAGGGAGACATAACAACAGATCCTGAAGAAATCCAAAACATCATCAGATCCTTCTACAAAAGGCTATACTCAACAAAACTGGAAAACCTGGACGAAATGGACAAATTTCTGGACAGATACCAGGTACCAAAGTTGAATCAGGATCAAGTTGACCATCTAAACAGTCTAATATCCCCTAAAGAAATAGAAGCAGTTATTAATAGTCTCCCAGCCAAAAAAAGCCCAGGACCAGATGGGTTTAGTGCAGAGTTCTATCAGAGATTCAAAGAAGATCTAATTCCAGTTCTGCACAAACTATTTCACAAGATAGAAGTAGAAGGTACTCTACCCAACTCATTCTATGAAGCCACAATTACTCTGATACCTAAACCACAGAAAGATCCAACAAAGATAGAGAACTTCAGACCAATTTCTCTTATGAATATCGATGCAAAAATCCTTAATAAAATTCTCGCTAACCGAAACCAAGAACACATTAAAGCAATCATCCATCCTGACCAAGTAGGTTTTATTCCAGGGATGCAGGGATGGTTTAATATACGAAAATCCATCAATGTAATCCATTATATAAACAAACTCAAAGACAAAAACCACATGATCATCTCGTTAGATGCAGAAAAAGCATTTGACAAGATCCAACACCCATTCATGATAAAAGTTTTGGAAAGATCAGGAATTCAAGGCCCATACCTAAACATGATAAAAGCAATCTACAGCAAACCAGTAGCCAACATCAAAGTAAATGGAGAGAAGCTGGAAGCAATCCCACTAAAATCAGGGACTAGACAAGGCTGCCCACTTTCTCCCTACCTTTTCAACATAGTACTTGAAGTATTAGCCTCATAAAATTGCAAAGCTTCTGCAAAGCAAATGACACCGTCAATAAGACAAAAAGACCACCAACAGATTGGGAAAGGATCTTTACCTATCCTAAATCAGATAGGGGACTAATATCCAACATATATAAAGAACTCAAGAAGGTGGACTTCAGAAAATCAAATAACCCCATTAAAAAATGGGGCTCAGAACTGAACAAAGAATTCTCACCTGAGGAATACCGAATGGTAGAGAAGCACCTGAAAAAATGTTCAACATCCTTAATCATCAGGGAAATGCAAATCAAAACAACCCTGAGATTCCACCTCACACCAGTCAGAATGGCTAAGATCAAAAATTCAGGTGACAGCAGATGCTGGCGTGGATGTGGAGAAAGAGGAACACTCCTCCATTGTTGGTGGGGTTGCAGGCTTGTACAACCACTCTGGAAATCAGTCTGGCGGTTCCTCAGAAAATTGGACATAGTACTACCGGAGGATCCAGCAATACCTCTCCTGGGCTTATATCCAGAAGATGCCCCAACTGGTAAGAAGGACACATGCTCCAATATGTTCATAGCAGCCTTATTTATAACAGCCAGAAGCTGGAAAGAACCCAGATGCCCCTCAACAGAGGAATGGATACAGAAAATGTGGTACATCTACACAATGGAGTACTACTCAGCTATTAAAAAGAATGAATTTATGAAATTCCTAGCCAAATGGATGGACCTGGAGGGCATCATCCTGAGTAAGGTAACACATTCACATAGAAACTCACACAATATGTACTCACTGATAAGTGGATATTAGCCCAAATCCTAGGATACCCAAGATATAAGATACAATTTCCTAAACACGTGAAACTCAAGAAAAATGAAGACTGAAGTGTGTACACTATGCCCCTCCTTAGAAGTGGGAACAAAACACCCTTGGAAGGAGTTACAGAGACAAAGTTTGGAGCTGAGATGAAAGGATGGACCATGTAGAGACTGCCATATCCAGGGATCCACCCCATAATCAGCATCCAAACGCTGACACCATTGCATACACTAGCAAGATTTTATTGAAAGGACCCAGATGTAGCTGTCTCTTGTGAGACTATGCCGGGGCCTAGCAAACACAGAAGTGGATGCTCACAGTCAGCTAATGGATGGATCACAGAGCTCCCAATGGAGGAGCTAGAGAAAGTACCCAAGGAGCTAAAGGGATCTGCAACCCTATAGGTGGAACAACATTATAAACTAACCAGTACCCCGGAGCTCTTAACTCAAGCTGCATATGTATCAAAAGATGGCCTAGTCGGCCATCACTGGAAAGAGAGGCCCATTGGACATGCAAACTTTATATGCCCCAGTACAGGGGAACGCCAGGGCCAAAAAGGGGGAGTGGGTGGGTATGGGAGTGGGGGTGGGTGGTTACGGGGGCCTTTTGGTATAGCATTGGAAATGTAAATGAGCTAAATACCTAATAAAAAATGGAAAAAAAAATTTTATTTCATTACACAAGATGCATAGTTACATACTCGGGAACATGATCAATCTCTTATCACCTGCTTTGAAATAGATGAAGACCTAAATTGCTAGACATGACACATGCAAGAACACCAGGAAGCTGTCTAGTGCTGAGCTACCCTAGTGGGTTATTATTGCTCCACCAATGTATAGGTCTAAGGATCAGATAGGTTCTTCCACTTTAGCACAAGCCTAAGTTCTCGGAAGTCCTGTGCAGCTTAACTTTACCAGGGACTAAAATAGACTGTGGACATGAGAATGGAAAATGACTATGTCATGTTAGTTTTTGATAGGGCAGTTTAAAACATGGCAAAAAAAAGTGCCCCATGTTTTAAGTATATAAAGTTTTGTAAATATTTGTATAAAAGTCATAAAGGCAGTAAATCCGGTTTGGGCTGTATAGCTAACCTGTTAATTGTACAACTTTAAAATGTAAGTGGTGAATCATGGATGTTAAACCAGAGAGGCAGAGGGTGAGAAGACAATTTGCAAAGGTAACTGACAGCAGTGTTAGATATAAAAATTGCTTACAAGAGGGATATGACAGGTCTACACACACACACACACACACACACACACACACACACCTCTGTATTCAACAGAATCAAGAAACAAAGTGACAAAAGACCAGATTCTTCTCAGTTTGTTAGCAGAAGGACAAATAACTTCATCCCTGGAAGACCCTGTTAGAGTGACCCCACTCCATGCTGAGCATCCTCTGTGATCTTCCTGACAAATAATGACTACCCTTCTTTCTCCCTGTCGATCCTTTCACACATGTCCTATATCCATTTCTATTTTAGGAGCCAATTCTTTTAGCACCTAGAAATAGCAATCCTCAGAGCTGGGCAGTACATAGCCTACACAGCTGCACACATGGTTCTCTCTCTCTCTCTCTCTCTCTCTCTCTCTCTCTCTCTCTCTCTCTCTCTCTCTCTCTCTTCTCCTCCTCCTCCTCTCTCCCTCTGTGTATGTGTCTGTCTCTCTCTGTCTCTGTCTCTCTCACTTAATTAAGCACAATTACATCATTTCACCCCTCCTCGTACTTCCAACACTTAAATTTCATGGCCTACTTTATTAATTATTATTTGCACATATGTGTGAACAAATATATAAACACAACCTGAGTCTGTTTAGTGTTGTTTATATGTGTCTGTTTTCAGAGCTGAGCTTTGAGATTGTATAACCAGTTAGGGATTTATCCCTGGGGATGACTAAGTCTCCCTCCCTCTCAGTAGTCATTAACTGCATATAGTTTTCCATTTTGGGGTGGGGCCTTGTGAGCTTTCTCCTGAACACATGGGCATGTAAACTGATTTTGTCATTGCTTGGACTTGATTGGATATCTTTTTTTGTGATTTTATGGGTGAAGCTTTTGTGTTCAGAAGACACAATCTCACAGCAGATATCCTAGTCCTCTAGGCCCTCAACCTTTCCATCCCCTCTTTCATGATATTCCCTGAGTCTTAAGTGCAGAACTTGTGTTGAAGATGAAGCAATTGTGAGTATGAACCCCACAATAGGTTGTTCTCTATATTGTGGCCAATTGTGGATTTCTGTAACAGCCTCTGTCTGCTACAAAATGAAGCTTCCTTAAAAAAGGGTAGGGCCATACTCATCTGTGGTTGTCAGTATTTGGAATGCAATTAAGACGTATACTAACTTAGCAATAAATTTTTGCTACTCTTGAAGAAGATTGGATTTGAGTACCCAGCACACACATCTTGGTCAAGTTATCATCACCTGAAATTTTAGAGTCTCTAACACTTTCTTCTGACTTCCACAGACACCTTCACAGATTGAGGATAACACAGGATCTCATGTAGAGGACAAAAAAGGGTGTTAAATCTCTTTGAACTGGAATTACATGCAGTTCTGAGTCACCCAAGGAAGGCTAGAATCCAGTCTCTGGCTTTCTGCAAGAGAAGGACAAATTCTTAACCATGAAGACATCTCTCCTTACCCCTAAATAAAATAAATATTTTTCTTTTAATTTAAAATAGATTTTTCATACACAATCTATTCTGATGATTATATTTCTTCCCTATATTCTTTCCATTTCCTTCCTACCTTCCCTCCCATCTGCATCTACCACATTTCTGGCTCTTACTAGAAAACATCAGGCATCTAAGAGATCACAATAAAATGAGATATAATAAGATTAAACACAAATTAGAATAGGAAAAAACAACAAACAGAATGAAAATAGCCCAAGAAAAGGCACACCCAAAAAATAGATATAGATGTAGAGAAACACTTGTTTGCACACCAATGAATCGTATAAGGAAAACAAAACCAGAAGTCAGACTGTATAAACAAAGAATCAATAGGGGGAAAAGACATGGAAAAAAAGCCTGACACAACATTATGAGACAAGGAACCTCCAAAGATGCCATTAAATTCATTTTCTGTTGGTTAGTTGCTTAGCATGCAGTTTACACTTAATAATGAGACTCCATTGAAGAAAACTAGGTTTTCATTTTCAAGTGGTTATCACTTGTGGACAGCTTCTGGGTTAGAGATGTAGGCATGTACCACTTCTCCTTTCAGCTCTAGGACCCAATCTAATGCAGATCCACTCAAGCCTTATGCATCCTCCCTGTCTTTGTAAGTTCTCATGTGTGTTGGTCATGCTGTGTTTAGAAAGCTTTATTTCCTTGGTGTCCTCCACCAAGTAAATTTTTTTTCATTAATGTATTTATTTTCTTTACACCGACATATCAGGCCCCACCTCCTTCCAGCACCCTGACACACACACATACACACATCTCCTCCTCCCATTCTTCCCTCTCCTTTTCTGAAAAGCAGGAGGACTCCCTGAGTATCACCCTACTCTGGCACATCAAGTCACTGCAAGACTAGGCACATCCTTTCCACTGAAGTTAGGCAAGGCAGCCCATTTTGAGGAAATGGATCTAGAGGCAGGAAACAGATTCAGAGACATGCACAGACCCAAGTTATTGGGGAACTCACAGGAAAACTAAGCTATACATCTGCTACATATGTGTGTGGGTTGGGGTGAATGAAGTCAGGGTAGGAGGTTGGGGAACAGATTCAGTCCATGCTCATTCTTTGGTTGGTGGTTCAGTCTTTGGAAGGCCCCAAGAGTACAGAATCATCAACTTTGTTGGTCTCTCTTTGGAGTCTTTATCCTCTTTGGGTTTTTCAATCCCTTCCCCCAACTCTTCCCAAGCTTCATCTAATGTTCCACTGTGTGTCTGCATCTTTTTTCATTGACTACTCTGTGGAGCCTCTCAGAGAGCAGTTATGCTAGTATAATATCTGTAAGCATACAGAGTATCATTAGTAGTGTCAGGGTTTGGTTCTTGTCCATGGGATGGGTATCAATTTGGGTCCATCATTGGTTGGCCATTCCCTTAGTCTCTGCTATATTTTTGTCCCTGCACATCTTGTAGGCAGGACATACTTGGAATTGAGGATTTTGTGGATAGGTTACTGTCTTTATTCCTCCACTGGGAGTCCTTCATGGCTCCCAAAGGTGGCTACTTCAAGTTCTATATCCCTCACTGCTAGGAGCCTCACCTAGTCACCCCTACAGACTCCCTGGGGCCTCAAAATAGAAGTAATGACCATTGGAAAAATATCTTGTCACAAAGTCACATACCTACTTCTTAAAGTGAAATATTACCTGCAAGACTTTGGAACATGAAATCTCTTCAGTTCATTTCTGCCAAACTGAAGATATTTCATGTTCAATAGGATCACAGGAGTCCCTCTAGTGTAGAACAAGGCAGAAGAATTCAAGCCTCAGTCATGCTAGTGGCTCACATACCTGGCCAATCATCGGTGGGCTCACAACACTATCATTGGGTAGAAAGTGAAATTGGAGCTGCCCCCCTTCCACTTCCTTTGCTTTGACATATTGAACAGTTTGTGTTTAGGTCTTAAACAGAAAGTGTGACCTCTTCATAGCACAAACCAGCAAAGATGAGGTGAGAGATGCAATCTTTTCCAATTATCCTAGTTCCAACTTGTGTTTACTCTCTTCTGCTCTATGTCCCTAATTCCTTCTACCTGCTTTGTGTCATTTAAAATATGGTACCATTTCAAAGATAATGACTTACAATGGCCACTTGATCATGTCCCAACAGCCTTTAGGAGCAATCCTACATAGAAGCTTATTTGCCTACTAGTAGTTTCACTTATAAAAATATATTTTGAATAACAAATAATCAATAAGTTAAAATAGAACTTTATCATAACTGGTCTTTCTCAATTCACTTTTTAACTTTCATTTACAATTGGTGTTTAAATTGATGTACTTATAGGATACACTATTATGTACTGATACATGTATATATTGTACAATGTCCTAATTAAAGGTATGTATTATCAATTTCCAAACAATCTTGCAAATTAGTTTTAACAAAAGAATAACATGAGTGGCATGATGTTAAAAAATTTACAATTTGATTGTCTCTAATTGGGGCAACTCTAAATCCCTAACAAATGCACAAGAGAAAGTCTTCACTTGGGAGTTCTGTAAAATAGTTATGAAAACAATTCATTGGTGGCAAACATATTATGACTGGTCAGTTGCCTAAGATATTCTTACCCAAAAGATGATGCGAAACAAGAAATTAATTGTGACTTCAGCTGCCTCTCTGTGGGATTTCTGTACTTTGACATTTAGCAGTGGTGAATACAAACCTCTTCGAAATTCCAGACTCCATTTTGGAGAGTCTTTGCCTCAGTGGCTTTGCCTCAGAGTTGTTTCCATTAGAATAGTAAAAAGACCTCATTCAGTCAGAGTCTTTCATAATTTGTGTAGAACCCAGAGTTGTAGTGGAGACAAAATTTGGTCATTTCAGGGGAAAGAACACAGATTTCACAATTCCAAGTCTCTACCCAAAAGCGAGAAAAATCTATTTCAACAGGACATATGGGACCATTATTTAAAATTGTCGTGGTTTGAGTGCATCAAAGAATTTCTGAGACTCCAAAAGTTCCCAGATCTGGAGGATATTAGTCTGTTAGTATGTTGCATACATTCAAAATTCTGGCTAAACATTTCTCAACTGTCTCTCAAAAAATACATTATTCATTTTTTTTCACCAAAGAAATTCCCATTGAGTATTTTTCTCATTATAGATATTTTCCCAAGAACTGAAACAGTGAATGAGGTCTCAGCCTTCATGGACTCTTGTGAAAGATAAAATAGAGAAGAAAAGCACATATTTCATATGGAGGCCATCTTCACAGAGAATCATTGAATTAGATAGTATCCTATGTAGGACCTTCTGAACAGGTGGTCCAGGAAGACTCATTTCAGGAGATTCCTTCATTCCGGGCCACAACATAACCTGTCCACTTCAGAGGAGATGTGACTCCATTTTAGAAAGAATCATAGACACCAAAGTTCAATGACCAAATGATCAAGCAAGTGTCTGTCTCTTCTTTGTGGGTGTGAACCTAAGGCTCAACACTGAACATTTTCAAAACAATTAAAGAGTTTGGAACATAGAAATAAAAAATGTCCTGTCCCCTCCTCTCTGCTTGTTATTCTTTAAAAGAACAGATGGCCAGTCTCACTGCCAGAAAACTTTCTCCTACTTAATTTAGCACACAGATCTCTCTGCTCTCATCTCCCCTCTCATCTAGTGTCAGTACTGTAAATTTTAGAACATAATTATTTTTGGATGTCTTCCTGTTTTTTCTTGCTTCTCCAGCTAGGTCATACCTGGGCAAGTGCTGTCAGTCATTTTCTCATATTACACAAGGTGACAAGAGAATTAGTTTGTGTGCCAAAGCTCTTTCCCATTGTCCTTGGCTATAAATCCAAACGCCACTTTTCAGTTGACATTGTAGTATGCTTAGTTGCTTATCAGACAATGAGCAAGAAAAAAAAAGATAAAATCAAGTTCACGTTCAGGTTTACCTTAGTGATAATATTCGCATTCTCTTTCTTTTCTCTCTTTCCCTCTCTTTGTCTCTTTCATTGTCTATCTTTGTCTTCCTGTTGACACTGGCCCTGGAATCCCAGGATGATTATGTGGATCAGAGTCTAAATCATTAAGTATATTTTTTTAAGAATATGAAATAAATTCTCTTTTGTGGTTCCATAAAATGTATGTAGCATCTGGTTTTCTATTCTCATTTCTGATCTGGGCCTGAGACAGGATTATAAAACTCTGTTTACAAGGCTGTTAAAACCTATGAGAGTCATTGATATTTCTACCAGGGCAGAGTGAACTACTTGCTTCAGTCATGCAACTGATTACTTCTGTCTGATGCCAAAACCTATCTTAACCTAATGTCCTGGTACTGTATCTCCACAGTCAGTGAGGGCTAATGTTGTTCTGCTCAAAACATTATTTCCATGATAGGCATTAACTGCAACAAACTGCGGATGTCAGTTCAGATTCACTGGGATGCTGAGAAGCTGCGTATTAAGCTGTATTTAAGAGCAGAAGGGGAAATTCAGAGATACAGGGAGAGAATTGGATTGTCTCCTCTTCCCAGTGCTGTAACACACCTGATTAACTGTCATGAGCTATAAACAGATCATAGTGCTCTGATTAATCACTAGGCAGACCTCAATTATCAATAAATCCAGAACTAGGCCTTCAACAGCTCACTCCAGATGCCTTCCAGGAGATAAAAATATCTATGTAATTGAAGAGTGGAAAGAAAAGTGTAAGAAATAAGCTCATAGACAAGCAGTAAAGCTTATGAAAACTGAAAGATAATCAAACCCAAAAGTACTTCAGGGGATCAGTATATTGAAATGAATGTGGGTGTGTATATCTCAGCCATTCCAGATCAGTTCATTTCACCAAGATTTTGAGTTTATATATTTCAAACTTAAAAAGCAAGTAGTGTGGCAATTTCTCAAACCAGCACTCTAATTTGGAAAATAAAAGTGCCTCTTTTATAAACACTTCACTGGATGTGGAAATATCTATTTTATAAGTGCATGATGCTAATGTACACTGCCTAATGCCAGCTTTCCTACAAATAGACTTTGGATAAATAAACAGCTGGATCTTTAATTACTTGGCCTTGTTGGTCTCCTTTTCATCATTCAAAGACCAGTTTCTTCCATTTGATGGACTCTCGTCCATAACCAAAGCCCCTGACTCACAGTTTAAGTAAAAGTCTACAGTAGGACCTTGATAAAGCTTAGAACAGCCCTTCATTATTTCTTCTGGACATGTAAAAAAAAATAATACATACTTTTCTCACTGCAAATGTACTTGCCTGTTCTGGGTCTACACAAGACTAGACCCAAAAACAGTCAATCAAGTACCAGGGAGAGTTTCTCCAGGTCTTAGTCCACACAGCTGACGTATTAAGTAATGAAGGATTCTGGGCACAAGGAAATCATTTCTTTCTGGTGATTGTGCAGTGGTGCATCTACTAGACTCCAATAGATAGTTTCAAAACCTGATCATACATATGCCTCTGGAAAAACTCAGTGAGTCACAAAACAAAGCAAAAAGATTTGAATGGAGAGAGAGAATATGTAAGGAGGCAAGGGGTTGGTGGGTGTCAGAGAGTCAAAAAAAAAAAAAAGTAGGATATCTTAAAGGAAGTTAAATCACCAGAGCTAACAGTGCTTCCACCAAGAACCATACAATAACAAACCCTAGAACCAGATGCAAGAAAGCTCTTCAAAGAGTTGGCCAGGGTAGTTCAAATGACACCTAAAATAATATAGATTATCAATGTATCCTTAAGATGCATATATCTATGGATCAGAGAACATCAGGAAAGACGGGGTAGAATGATTGTAAGAACCAGAATTTTAGAAGAGACATCTTTTACTATAAATAAGACTGGTATTAACAAGATTGAAACAATCAATGGAAACTTTAACATTGAAGGGGAAATGTTTCACAGACTTCCATCCCAAGACAAAGAACTACAAATAACTATTAACTGCTCAAAGAATTAGCCTCTTCCAGGGCTCTCTATTGCTTATTCAATGTGCATCAGTAATCTTTGAAATTACGTAACAAAAATTAATTCACCAGGATCTGTGAATGTGTGTGTGTGTAACAAATATAATCAAAGAAATGTGGCAACTACTAACTTGAGAGTGAGAGAGTATAGCAGAGATAAGTTAACTAGGAAAGAATGGAGGGAAAAAGAAGATGTAATGCAATTCTATTTGATCAAAAATATTTTTAAAACTAAGCAAATATTTGAATATTAACTATCATCTATAAAAGTACAAAACTGAAAGTATGTTAATTATATAGTTTCATAAAATTGTGTGTGTGTATGTGTGTGTGTGTGTGTGTGTGTGTGTGTGTGTGTGTGTGAGAGAGAGAGAGAGAGAGAGAGAGAGAGAGAGAGAGAGAGAGAGAGAGAGATGAAAGTAGACATAAAATTGTCTAGCAGGACAAAGCACACATACTGGAGTTCCTGAGAAAGAGAAGAACTGAGTGTAAAAGAAAATATGTTCAATATACAGTATGCCCACAAATAACTTAGATAAGTAAATTATTCATTAACAACAAAGTTCATGTTTATAATCAAGTATAATAAATACATGGAAATATCATAGGAGGATATTCAAGCCCCTTTCATTATCTACTATGTAATTTGAGCCACTAATAACTGACGTTTCCTCCATATAGTCATCATATTACATTTCATAAAAGCAGTGGAGAGTCCAAGTTCCTTCAGAGGTCACCCAGGGGGCTCCTAAGCCCCATTGTCTTTTTATTATGCTGCCTCTGCAGTGGGATGCATTTCTAAAGTAGCATTTAAAGTGCACTGAGGCAAAGAGGGTAGAGGGCACCATTCCAGAGAACAGATAAACAGACATAAGCTATAAAATCTCTCCAAAGAATCCCTCAGTCGTTTGTAAGTGGGAAAAATGGATCCAAACCCAGGAGTCCCAGTTTAAGTTCTTTCTGTGATGCATACTGTGTACTAAAGATTGGTGATCCCTGAAACTTAATAGTAAAGTCATCATCTCCTGTGTGAAACAACAGCATGGCTTATTGTAGGATGTAAAGGATGCAAGACCAAAGTATTTGAACCTTGAGAATGGCATATTCCTGTAATTCCATCTACTCTGAAGTATGAGACATAAAGATTGCATGATAGAAGCCAGCATAGGAATGAGAGCTGGTCTCAAAGTGAAATTTTAAAAAGATTAGTGATATTGTTCTGTAGAAGGACACTTACCTAGAATGTCTGATGTCCTGGATTGCAGCCAGAGAACTGACAAAACAAAACAAACACACAAAAACCCCAAACTCCAAATTGGTATCATGTGAAATAGACAACAGAGAACTCCTTAGCTATCTTTGCTCCATGGAAGAAGACCAGGAAATGATTGAGTACAACTCAGAAATGGGTCTTCATTAGAACCCAGGCATGCTGACGACATGACCTTGGAACTATGCTCTGACCGTGTGGTATGAGGAGGAAGAGCACAATATTCCAAAGGAGAAAGTTCACCAGCCCCAAGCTTCGCAGATGGGGCCATTTTCCCACGCCAAAAATTCTGTATGTGAGCCATGATGGCCTCTGCTTCATGCCCACCTCATATTCATCTGGTGAAATCAGAATTATAAGTGACACCATTCTTGCTAGTCTGATACTATTTTATGTTTGATTCTTTTGTGATCATGCTCTACTGAGATACAAAAATGGGGTTTGTTGTCTTGAATTGACACAGTGTTGTTTCATTCAATTCAGAATATTAAAATTTCTCTTGGTCCTGTCTGGGGTAAGTTTTGTGTCAATCTACCTGCATCACCAACTAAGGCAAATAACAATTCCTTTCATAGTTTCTGGGAGCTCTGGCAGGTGAAAAGGAGACTGAATAATAGTACGGTAGGAGCCATGTAATCCAATTTGAGTAACTTTGAAGAATGAGAAATTTATGACTTGCTTTTGGGAGGGAAAAAAAGTAATGCTGTCTAAGGAAAATAAATATGCACTAAGGATTAGAGCCGTCAATTAGCAGTGGGCTAATGTTTTATGTTATCATTGTAGAATATCTAACAAATTTCATATTAAAAACACTGAATTGGTTTATTAAAACAGGGATTAAAAACTATCATAAACATATGCCAGCATCTTCTGCATGTGATTATTTGTCTAATTGTATTGATTTTGCTTGAGTGAAATGAAGCAACTATTAAATCTGTTAGTGAATCACTGGGGCCTTTGTCTAAGGTTGCTAGGAGCACAAAGCCAGTGTGATGACAGTGGTCCTTACTGTGCAACTGAAGTCCCCACGTGACAGCTCATGAGAAGCTCTGTATTATCTAAGAATGTGGACACAGAAGACCCACTCACCCATTAGGTAGACCAGCAAGGTCACTCTGCACAGCCGGTGGCTCATATCAATACCACTAGAGAGAAAGCTTTCCTTTCTCAAAGGTTCATTGGGAGTGTTTAATAAATTCCTGGGTTTAGTTTTCTTAGTCATTAGAACAGAATAGGCAACAGCAAATAAAAAGTAAATCAAAACAAAAACGAGATAAGTATAGCTTCACCAAAATTCTTTTAGAAAAGGACATTATTAAAGGAATTAATAAGAAGGCATGATTGCTAAGAATATACCTAATAAAGAACAGTATGCAGAATATATAAAGAACTCTAGATTTCAACAGTGCAACGGGCAATTCAAACTTAAATGTTCCTGTCCTTCTTTCTTCCATGTGTGTGTGTGTGTGTGTGTGTGTGTGTGTGTGTGTGTGTGTGTGTGTACACTTGTACATACACAAACATGTACAAGGGTGTGAATGTAAAGGCAAAAAATGTTCTGTGCTTCATACCAAATAGTATGACCATTACCCAAAACAAAAAATGACAAGTATTGGTTATTGATAGGAGTCTAAAATGATTCAGCCTTCCAAGTGACTTGCTAAAAATTGGAACATGGAATTATCATATGACCACACTGTTCCACTTCCGGGTATAAACAGCCAAATTAGTTGAACTCAAGAACACAACCTACATAAGGACTCTATTCTCCATAACAGCATTAAACACAGCAACCAAAAGTTAGAAAGAACTATCATGCCGTAAATGAATGAATGAATGAATTACCAGATGCCTCAAGATAAAATGAAACATTTGTAAGTATTCTGTATGAGTAGATTTTAAAACATGCTATGTAAAATAGAATACTCATAATTGGACAAATAACAAATGATTTTACTTCTGTTAGATGCCTAGTGAAGCTAAGTTCATAGAGAGAGAGTCAGCCTAACAATGTTTGTAGAGGTCAAGAGGAGAGAAGAGTCCAGTAAAATATTGTTCAGTGGACTGAGTTCGTGTAGGGGTAATAAAGAGGCTTGGAGAATGGACAGTTGTGATGGTCACACAGCACTGCAAATGCTCCCAACACACCAAGGTGTCACTCAAACCACAAATATGATAAGAGTGACAATATGCACATTATACCAATATTTTTAAAAACTGCTTAAACAAAAATGAAACACAATAGAGGGCTTCTTTGAGATGCTGAGAGACGTATGAACTTCTCTGTTTACCCTTTAGCTATTTGGGCTAGAGGGAATAATTGAATGTTAGCTTGTAGAAATGGATGTCTTCTCTGAAATTATGAAGTGGTTTAATAACCTGTCTTCAACAATGCAGACTTTTCCTAAATAAATGGAAAAAAGTAATAGCATAATTGACAAAAAAAGAAAGGCAAACTAACACAGGGAGGTCAGTAAATATTTCAGTGGTTAAATCAGCTCTGTTTTCAACTTATGTTCTTTTTATGACATCTATAGATGACAAAATCAATAAGTAAGACTGCAAAGTAAAGTGGCAGATTTTTCAAATATCTGAGTGTCATCAGGCAAAATAATCCAGCATAGCAGCTACTCCTACTTATAGACATATTACTCGGCACGTAGTTTACTCAGTTTTTGATCGTTAAAAATCATGTAGAGTGGGTAACAATTTTCTTTCCAATTCACAAAAAAGAAAAGAAAATTGAAATGAGAACATAAAAATAACTCAGCAATAAATGCCTACCTAGAAATAATTGAGCTGGCATTAAAACCTGGTTCTTGTAAAGATGAAATCGCCACATCTTTTCTGCTTCACTATACTTATCAGACACACTATAGTTACAAGAATCACTCCTTCAGCTTGTACCACTCACAAGTCTGATCCATCTTCCTCCTCCCCTTTGCAATGTGCAAATGGAAACCTGCATATGAATGTTATGAATATAAACATTTAAAAATCTGCAGAAAGTATAGTTCTCAGCTGCTGATAAAGGAGCCCACCAACCTTGTTTGGCAAGCATCACCTAAACTAATGGAGGTCAGTGTGTGCTCCTCTCTGAATAAGACTGACTGTGCTCATCAACACATGTCTGCCAGGACCTTGAAACTCTACACCCCCAGTCTCACATTGCAAGTGGTTGTATCTTTCACTCCCAGAAAACAACAAAAACACAATAGCTCAGTCCCACATCATCTGCTTTGCTGCTATTCCAGAATTATTTTGCCTGGTCTCTTTGAAAGAGGAGCAGTTCTCTCCACTCTTCTAGATCCTCAGCTGATACAGTCTAAGAGGGCAGTGGGAGCAGAGATGATGGGTGTGGGGATGGGTGTGAAGGATAGTTGGAAGCCCCAGGAGAAGACACCAGACCAGCTATCAGGGAACAGATCAACTTTACTTTGCGTGATTCAAAACTTTTAAAGTTTAACGGGACTGAGGGTAAGAACATCAAAATGCCTCATTAGCATGGAGAAGCATTTTAGGAATCTCAGCTGCAAGCTGGGCAGGTTCTTATCAGGAAAAGGATAATTAATTGATCCTGTAATCTAACTAAGGCTATTCAACATTCTTCAGGTAGGGGGAGGAGGCTTAGAGTTCCCCAGACAACATCAGAGAAGGAGAAACTGCTATTGGAGGGAATTTCCCATATTGTACCAAGCTCAGAGGCTGGCTGGTCATGGAGGACTTCGGCCTTAATTAGCCAAGGTTTCCCTCAAAGAGGCAGCTTTGAAAGCCTGGAGATCCAAAGTAATTGCTACAGCAAGATTGTAATTATTGAAAGTCCCCTAGTTATGCCAACACTTTCCCCAGGGAACCTAAATCTCAAAATAAAGCCACCAGTTCAGGCAAGTCCCTTTCATCCTAAAACAGTGCTGTTTTTACCCATTCTAGCAAGAGCAGTGGATGTGCTGGTTTATTGTCAGTGCAGACTAGGAGGATCCTTTGTTTTTGGAGTTCAGGGGCTGCATTAAGTTCACTTCTGCAAGGGCTTTCAATCACTAGATATGCTGTGCACCTTGTTCTTTATAGCTGTTCTCAGGATACAAAAGCACTTGATTTCTTTCCCAGTCGTTGCCCAGTGAAGAAGACCCTTAAAGTGTGCGCTCACACAGGTTTCATAGTTCTCTTTGATTTCACCCCATGGAAGAGCTTCAGGGATTTTCTTGATGGTCCCATGGGAGCCACATTAGATGACCTGGGCATGTGCATGTCATTGCTGCTCCTCCTTCTTGCACATTAAAGAAAATTATACTTTACGTTTTTGCATCATATTTTCTTTAGAGAAGATTCAGATTCAGCTTTGTATTTTAAACAATGCCCACAAATGACACATCCCATCCGAGTAGACCTTTTGCATTCTCTTTGTCTGTTCTAGGTCTGAATGACATCATAAATATTATAAAGTCCATGTAGCAGTAACTGAAAAAGCACACACAAATGATTTTCTTACAAATCTCTCTGAGCCCCATACATGATAGACTACAAGGCTTTATGCTACCTGAAGCATTTTGTCTCTGGGCTTTCTCAAATGGGTAGATATTAGGTACAATGATGATAAAATAACAAAAGCCAAACATCCTCCATTTGTCACTCCCAATTTCTAATTAAGTTTTTTTTCTATAATCCCTCCCAGCAGATAATGCCATGTCTATCACTTTCCTCCCATTCTGTCATATGCAGTATGATTCATGAGGCCACTTCTGCTAAGAGAGTGCTCAGTACAAAAACACAGCCAAGCCGCTAAGCCGCAGATACAGTGGCAGCATGAATGGTTTTCATGTAGGAGCAACAGAAAATAACCTCTGTTATTTAAAGTGTCATTGTCCATACCAAGTCCACACAGGTACCTTCACTATCGCAATACTTAACTGTGTTAAGACACTTGAAGAACAGAATTACATATCTCTAAATCTCTTCTGGTGGCAGGTGCACAGCAAGTGAGGATTCAGTTACCTGTGGAGGTGCCAAGGTGCAATAACAACCTCGTAATAAGAAGTGATGATTTGAAAGATATAAGCTGCCCTCCCAAATGGCAGAAAGTAACAAACACATAGGTAGCTATATAATTCTGGGAGTGGGAACAGAAAAACCTCTTTTTTTTTTTCGCTCAGCCATTCTCCACTGATGTACTCATCCATCACTCAGTGCAGTGAATGCCAACATCACTCTGAGAGTTGTGGGATAACTGCAAAGAGAACATGGCAAGAAAAATAGGAGGAAAGAGAAAAGGAGAGGAGCGAGAAATGAGAGAGAAGGAAAGGGAGAGAAGAAGAAAAAGGAAGAGTGAAGAGAAAGAAAGGATGGAGAAGCTGGGAGAGAGAGAAGGAGGATAAAGAAGTGCTATTGTTGACTCAGTATTTAAAATTTGGAGAAATATAAAGCCCATATTTATTTTTTAAAAAACCACCTGGAAAGATGTTGTGGACTAGAGCTTCTTGCAACTTACACTGAGAGAGAGAGAGTTGCTTAAAACTGAGCAATTAAAGCAGGAAAGATCTCTCTATGAATCTATCATCTATCCATCTATCTATTTATCTATCCATCATCTCCCTCTGTGTGTGTGTGCGTGTGCGTGTGCGTGTGCGTCTAGAACACAAATTAAAAAAAGAAAGAAAGCCTTGTTTCCCTCATTCCCCTGAAGTTGGCCTTCCAGTTGCCAAAGCATTCTAGGGTTGTTTCATGTTGCTCTTTTAAACCTGTTATCCATCCAAAAGGGCTGTTCTGTGTAAGGTCAAACTATTACAGACCTGACTGTAGAGAGATTAGTCTTGTGTTCACAGAGCAGTAAGAATGTGATACAATGTATGACAGCTTTTATTGCTGGTGGCCTCAGAAGAAACAGTCTCAAAGACAGCCACCAATGAAAGAAAACCTGCTCTGAAACCAGGATCCTTCTGTCCAGGAATTAGACATTGGGCTTCCTGGGCACAGCTTGGAGCAAGGACTCTACCACCCTCAGATTCTATTTCTGTTCTTTTAGCCTAACTCCACCTTTCATAAAAACAATCTTTATTTTTCTCTCCTTCATCTCCATGGCCTCCAGAATATTTTGTGGTTTTAGTATAAAACAATATGAACTTTATATTCTGTACAAAATCTATGTTAATATATATATGCATATATATACAATTATATATATGTATGTTCATGAATATATTAAAGACGTTATATCTGTATGTATGCATCAATATGTGTGTTTTAAAACCTGAAAATGGAAGAAGAGCTATCTTAAGGGATAAAGAAGAACAGGAAGAATGGAGAAAAATAAATAAAGAAGAGAGGTGACATAGGGAGGACTAGAGTGAGATTCTGAGTATATTATAATGATATATATCTAAGAAAATGTTATAATAGAACCTTTGTTTTTGAAAGGCTATATAGTAAGCAGTGTGTGTGTCTGTGTGTATGTATGTGTGTGTGTAGTGTGTGTGTGTGTGTAGTGTGTGTGTGTGTGTGTGTGTGTGTGTGTGTGTGTGTGTGTGTGTGTGTGTGAAAACTTAAAAAATAAATTCACAGTAGAAAATCCTCCTTATTTAAGAATTTCTTGATTAGAAGTTGCTGGTAATCTAAACTGTACATTGAGCTAATTTGACATTTCTGAATCTTTTGGAAAATATTATAACCAAATGATAATAAATAAAAATAATAAAATACTCAGGAATAAGTATAACCTCATCTTTTTCCCCAACTAAATTGTACTCCTAGCATTTGCTACCTCGTGCCAGCTGTTCAATGCCAGGTTTTTGGTCTTTCATGCAACACTTATTTCCCAAGAGCATGCTTGGTGCTAGGCACTGTGATTAACTACATGAACTTGAAATAAGTATGATTGAAAAGGTGTGATCTAAGATGCCAAGTGTTAACACTCTTCACTCTGTTGTCCAAGGTACCATTCCTTTCTCCAAAATATTTGTATCTAAAGCTGTTTCTATTCTGGATCTTTTTGCACAATGCAATATCTTAAAGTAACACCAAAGTTAAAAACAAAACTGGTTTTTGTTTTTATATATGGTTCATATAGCCTTCCAATAACCTTAAGAGAGGTGTTGTATAAAATCTTCAGTGTTTGTTATGGTACACCGGACTAAGATGGTTTTGACCATCTTAAAGAACACTGAGCAATGAAATATCTTTGAGGAAGGAGAATTTCTTCACAAAATGAGTGGAGGTCTTCTCTTAAGACCTTGTCCTTAAATCCAGGATCAGCATGATCTAAGGGTAGAGTTTTAGCATACTGAAGTCAAAATCATGTGTGCAGGCCCAAGTGAAGAGTCTGTGGTTTAAATAAAACAGCTGTCTCTGAAGAGTAGCCTCATCCACCATCATCATAACCTACACAGAGGCACCATCTGTAGCATAGACAGTGTGGGACTAATAATGCATTGTGGGGTCCAGTGACCTCCACAGTAAGTGACTCCTAAAATCAGAGGGCACAGGTAAAGGGTTCATTCAAGCTTCACCTCAGCTTCATTTCACCTATACTAAGTGACACAAGAACAACAATAAGAATAATAATAAATTTTTAAAAAATCTGCTCTATCTGCTCAGCTCTGAAGTTTCAGATTTTGGAGCATTTTAAGTTTTGGGTGCTTAGATGGAATGCTTGGCTATGCAGTTGGCTGTGGGAGGTGCTGAGTCCCAGATAGCAGGTCCTGGGGAAGAGTGATTCTCACTTTGTAGGGAGTCAGGAAAAGTTTCTGGGAAAGAAGACCAGAAATGAGGAATATCTTTCTGCTCCTCACCCTCAGCACCATCTGGCCCATCTTGGGCTGTGGCTGACAATTTGTCCTTATCTCTCCACCAACTTCTACCAGCTGCCTTCACTTTGCCATGCTGATATGGTTGTGTGAAAAAAGCGTATAAGACCTCTTTCAGAGGTCTACTCGGTGGTCCTTGCTTTTGATAGTGCAGAAGCAGTATCCCTTCAGGAGAAACTCTAATTCAGAGTTTGAACTTGGATATTTTCCTGCAATAGTAATATATGACCAGACCCTATCACCACTTTGGGTAGGACAGAAATGGCAGCTAATCATCCAGCTGGGGGTCACAGGGAAAAACAACCTACATTGACTTACAGAATGGAACTGCTTTTCCAGTTTTATGTTAGTATTACATTTTCACCTGATAGTATGTTCACTAGGACATATATTCACCATAAATCAAACACCATCTGAACCAATTGTTCCAAGATTCAACATGGAGGAACCACACTCTTTGTGTCTAGTGGAGAGGCAATGTGTAGCAACCCAGGTAGGATCTCCCATGTCTTATTGTGTTATAGTTTACATTATACCATGTAACTCACCTTTTTTGCCATGTGTTAAATAGAAATAAAAATCTAGATACACAAGTCATGATGACTTGCCAGCATGTTAAGTCAGAGTGACTTACCCTGCCCAGCAGGAGAGAGCCCTGTAACAGAGCAGATCCCAGTAGCTCAGGATGGCACACTGTCCTTAGAGCTCTATAAAAGGGAATACCCCAGAGAAACAGAACCAGTATAAAAATGAAAACATTTTTTAAAATAACTAAAAAATTATAGAGACCATAAAGTAAAAGAACTGTAGAGTGTTAGGATATCAAGTAGGAGACACAACAGAGATCATGATCTGGTTCAATCTGGTCTGTCTTCTGATTAAATTAAGCCTACCCACCTTCTAAAGGGCATTGCAGAAGTCATCTTTGTTGGCAGGTGTGTTGGCAGTCTACTGAAAGTCAACTGACTCATTCATAAAGGAGCCTTACAGAAATACCCAGAATAGTGCTTACCACCTATTCAGATATTATCACCCAGACACATAAATATATAAGATGAGCCAACTGAATTCTAGGACCTGTACATTTTCCAGAAAGGAGCAGAAGAGAGTTACTGTTGGAATGCATGGTTCTCAGCAGTAATTAGGCTTAACTCTTCATCTTCACAGACAAAGTCCTAGAAAGGCAATTTCAACACACAGCTTCTTGCCCAACCTTGCCACTGTTGAAGGCACTTTGCTTTCTCTCCCAGGAGCTAATGAACAGCAAAGGAACAGTAAAAGAAACAGCTCAGCTAGGTTCCTGGATGTGTGAATCTAAGAGCTGGGGGTCCTCCCTGGCTCTTCCCTGCCAATATATATAGTTTCTACACCATGTCTAACTCCTAAGGAAAATGAAGACTTTCTCTGGAAAATTGTCTCTGTCGGCAGTTGTGTTACATATTTACCTTGGTCTGGAAACTATACTTCAGATGTAAGGGGAAGATCATTTCGCTGAGACATTTGGGATGTGTGCTTAGGCCCGCTCCACTAAGATATACTCACTGCACTCTGTCTAGGAACTGATAACCCTCCATAATGTTTTCCTGAAAGCCAAAATCTAGAAACTTTTCTTCTTGCCATGAGAAACAGCCACTGGATGTGAACATATTCTCCTGAATAACAAAGAAGATGTGACCCAGACATACTCTGAAAAACAACTTAGGGTGCCTATTCCTTTCCTGTATTTTCAACTGGTAGATAGATCCTGGTCAGCTAGTTCTTTTACACAGCTCAGGATTTGATGTGCATCCTTGTTTAGTGCCTTGGATTCTATGCCCAAACATCATCATTCTTAAGCAAATAGCATATCTACCTTTTACGCCTGGGTGGAGCTTGCTAACATAAGCTCATATTTCTGAGATAACCATCCGCCATAAGGAATGTCTCTATTACAGTTAGATTTATCATCAGTGCCATACCAAAGAACAACTGTTTTAGTTTCTGTGTTTACCAATCTGGTGGATAGACTCAGCTAGCTCCATTAAGCCAATACTGACTCATTTTCCCAGAACAAAATTTACAGTATGTTGTCTACTGTTATTCTCAGTCATGTTTTGAAGCATTAAAAACCCTCAGCAAATCAACAGTGAGCCAGGCAGTTGTCAATGAGATTCTGAACCCTTTGTCAACAAAAAGAATGCCAATTATGACTTCAGACAGGGGAGGCAAGTGATAGGCAGTGTAAGAGAGCATGGGATGGCCTACAAAGACTGTCTTACTAAGTTACACCTAGCAAACCTCCTTTAAACATCTTAAATTCCAACATTTCCAGGGAACCCAAATTAGTTTTTCATTAAAGCACATTAGCCCTTTTTACAGATGATATATTCCAGGACCCCCACTTAAGCTAAGGTTCAAGGATGCTGAAATGCCTCCTATAAAAATAGCTAAACCTATTCTTTAAAACCTCTTACATGAAGCATAACACCAAATACAAGCAGTGCAATTGCCATACTATGTTGTTTAGGAAATACCAATAAGGAAAATGCTCTGATATATTCAATAAAGAATTTTTTCTCAAATATTATAATTGGCAGGCCTTTTTTAATTTGTAGTATCAGGAAGGTATAGAAAGATTGCCATGATTCATCATATGATTTAATACCATTTAGTGTTTAAAATGTTATGATAGTTCATGTAAATAAACTTATAGAGCTGAAAAGTAAATGTGTATTAAACAATGAGTCTTTATCTATATTACTTAAAGCATGGTCAATGTTCATATACAGAACCCTGAATCTCATAGGGTGGCTAGCAGATCAGATTGCTGAGCTGCAGGAAGGTCCTGGGTGCTAAATTCCCTTTACAGAATTTTTTTGGACATTATCTCCTCAAAGCAAGGAATCACAATATTTCATTTCTACCCCTAAAAGGAGTAATAAATTTTCTTGGATATAACTCAGTGGCAACATGTGTGGCAACGATATATCATGTTCTGAGTTCACTGCCTATCACCTAAAGAGGTAAAATGATGTAGTAGAGAAAAAGAACTAAAGAGGTTGAGAATTATCACTCTTCCTTTACACTTGAGCTCCCTGGAAAAAGATGCCACAGTAGGGATGGGTAAATGGCAGTCTAATATCATGTCCAAGCCACCTACCTGATTTATAATGGCTCTTAAGAATATGAAAAATCATATTCAGTTTTTTAAATGATTGGCAAGAATTTCATTAATGATATTCCATCAGAATATAGGAGGGCCAGTTTGTTACCAGCACATTGATTGCCAGGGCTACTTTCTATGTCAACAAAGGCAAGTAGTGGTTGGAAACCATAGTCCTGAATTCTAAACTATTTAGAACTAGCTAGATTTTCATGGTCAGCTTGATGAAATTTACAATGCTTCAGCAACACACCTCTGGAAGGTCTTTCAGTTTCGAGACATGGTTAATTGAGGACAGGAGAGCCACAATGAATGTAAATGGAACAATCCCTTGGACAGTGGTCCCAAACTGAATAAAAAAGGAAAATCAGTGGAAAACTAATGAAGAGGATAAATTTCTGACATGCAAATGACCAGATGTCTCATTCTCCTACCATCATAAGTGATAGAGCTTTTGCCTCCATGTGGATTATACTCTCAAAGTGTGGGCCTTAGTAAATTTCTTCCTTTGGATTAGCTTGGCAGGTAGTTTGTCACAGTAATTAGAAAATGAAATAATATACTGGCCTTAACTTGATGGAAAAGAGTGCCATCACTTTGATAAATGTCTCTGAGGTGTTGAGGTGGCAGTGGGGAGCAGAAGACCTCCCAGTCCTCTGTTCTTACTTTCACATATCAGGAACTTGGAGAAGTGTTCTGCATATTTGATTTTTCAAATGGTCTCCAGGGTAACTGAGATAAATGATCTTACATCCTGGCAGATATCTCCTCCTCTTCTTTCCTATGACATTTTCATCATTTCGTTCTTCAAAACAGGATGATCCTCACAGGCAGTGAAATCCTACATGAGTCATATGTGCTCAATTCCTTCTGCAGCATCTTTCTCCATTCAGAGATTAACACTTTAAGAGGGATGTGTAAGCTTGCAGAAGATTTTCCGGTTTATAAAGATGGCTGGAGAGCTGATTTTAAAGTCAGCAGCCAGTCCTTAACTTAAGAAGGATTGAAGGTGCTAATGCAAAGGTGAGGCAGAGTGTGATGGACAACAAGGATGGAGAAACATCTGGAAATAAAGTACATGACTTAACCCTCATACACATGAGACACAGAGAGACAGACAGACAGACAGACAGACAGACAGACACAGAGACAGACAGAAAGAGAGAGAGAATGAATGAATGAATGAATGAATGAATGAATGAATGAATGAATGAATGAATGAGACTCAGCTGCAAGGAGCATGATTTCTAGTTGCTCCAAGGTGACAAAGTTTGAAATAGAAAGCTGTCTTAAGGGTCAACCGAAAGATAGAGGTGAAAGAGGTACTCCATGCCTGTGCATTCTAGACAATTTTCCTGAAGAGAACATCAACAATATATGCTCTAAGATCAAAAATAGACAAATGGGGGCTGGAGAGATGGCTCAGCAGTTAACAACACTGTCTGCTCTTCCAGAAGTCCTGAGTTCAATTCCCAGCAACCACACCATGTCTCAAAATCATCTGCAATGGGATCTGGTGCCGTCTTCTGGTGTGTCTGAAGACAGCTATAGTGTAGTCACATACATAAACTAAATAAATAAGTCTTTTTAAAAATAGATAAATGGGACCTCATAGCTTCTGCAAAGCTTCTGTAAGGCAAAGGACACTATCAATAGGACAAAATGACAATCAACAGATTGGAAAAATATATTTACCAACCCTACATCCGATAAAGGGCTATCATCAATATATACAAAGAACTCAAGAAGTTAGGCTCCAGAGAAGCAAATAATCCTATTTTTAAAAAAAAACCTAGGGTATAGAGCTAAACAGAATTCTCAACTGAGGAAACTCGAATGGCTGAGAAACACCTAAAGAAATGTTGAACATCCTTAGTCATCAGAGAAATACAAATCAAAACAACCCTAAGATTCTACCTCAAAACAGTCAGAATGACTAAAATCAAAACCTCAGGTGACAGCAGATGCTGGCAAGGATTTGGAACACTCCTCCATTGCTGGTGGGAATGCAAGCTGGTACAAACCCTCTGGAAATCAGTTTGGCAGTTCCTCAGAAAATTGGATATAGTATTACCTGAGGACCCAGCTATATCACTCCTAGGCATATACCCAAAAGATGCTCCAACGTATAACAAGGACATTCTCTATGTTCATAACAGACTTATTTATGATAGCCAGAAGCTGGAAAGAACCCAGATGCCCTTCAACAGAGGAATGGATACAGGAAATGTGGTACATTTACAAAATGGAGTACTACTCAGCTATTTAAAACAATGACTTCATGAAATTCTTAGGCAAATGGCTGGAACTAGAAAATATCAGCCTGGGTGAGGTAACCCAGTCACAAAAGAACACACAGGGTCTGCACTCACTGAAATGTGGATATTAGCCCAAATTTCAGAATACCTAAAATACAATTACCAGACTATATGAAGCTCAAGAAGAAGAAAAACCAAAGGGTGGGTGCTTCAGTCCTTCTTAGAAGGGAGAGAAAAATACTCAAGGGAGAAAATACAGAGACAAAGTGTGGAGTAAAGACTGAAGGAAAGGCCATCTAGAGACTGCTCCACCTGTGGATTCATCCCACATATAGTCTCCAAACCTAGACACTATTGTGGATGCCAAGAAGTGTGTGCTGACAGGAGCCTAATATAGCTGTCTCCTGAGAGGCTTTACCAGAGCCTGAGAAGTACAGTAGCAGGTGCTCTCAGCCAACCATTGGACTGAGCATGGGGTCTCCAATGGAGGAATTAGAGAAAGGCCTGAAGGAGCTGAAGGGGTTTGTAACCCCACGGGAAGGCAAGACCTATAACATAGAATGAGCAATTCATTTTGGTTGACCCCCAACAGAAAGGACCACAAAAGATGCTTGAAAAAAAAAACTTTTTCCTCTGACTTACTTATACTGTCTCTGTTAGATCCATTTAATTCTAGATAAAAATATCTCCCACTGATGTAGAACAGCCAACTGTGATGCTCAGAGTATAAAGAGAACTAGGACACGATAGGACAAGCTCAGGATCCTAGCACTCCAGCATTTGGGAAGCCAAAGCAACAGGATTGAGTTTTAACCTACCTAGAATTCATAGTAAGACCCTGTCTAAAAAGAATTTAAATAAAAGAAAGTAAGTAATAAAATTTAGAAGAGAGAAAAGAAGCTGAAGTAAGGAGCACTTTTTTTTCTGGGATTCAGATGGACTGTGTCTCCTCAAGTCTATAAATGTTCATTGCTAGACTTGCAATTTCTTAGTTAGTACATTGACTTTTATTCTATTTGGAAAGAAAAAAAGCTGGACCATGGCTGAGCTTTGCCAATTGGATAGGAAAATTACATTCTCTAATCCAGGATAGGGCACAGAAAATGATGGGAAGACAATTGAAACCACAGTGACAACAAGCCCATAAGTAAAGTTTGCTGCTAGGTCCATTACTTAACATGTTTTCCATTGTTAGTAAGACACAGCCACAGAATGGTGGGTATAGAAAAAAAAAAAAAAGAGATCATTTTGCTCTTATTTCTGGTCCAACATCAAAGGGTCTCATCGGATGATGGTCTTCTTGTTGGCAGAGTCCTGGAGTCAAGGAATTAAATAATAACATGGTAAGAGTTAAATAGTATGACATCATAGGGCAGTATTCACTAAGTTCACAGCAGATCTTTCCTCAAGATACTTAATTCATCAACTGCATGAACTCTGTAAGAGCAAAGCTATCAGGGAAATAGGAAAGCAGGCTACCAGGGGCCTGACCTGGGGCACAAGCCCCTTCCACTCCACTCAAGCCCGAGGGTACCTTGCCAGCGGACTCGCCCAACACCAGCAAGGGCCCAAACAGGATTCCCCATGGGATCCTAAGACCTCTGGTGAATGGAACACAGCGCCTGCCCCAATCCAATCTCGCGGAACCTGAGACCGCGGGAAATAGGGAAGCAGGCTACCCGGGCCTGACCTGGGGCACAAGCCCCTTCCGCTCCACTCGAGCCCCAGGGTACCTTGCCAGCGGAGTCACCTGACACCCGCAAGGGGCCCACACAGGATTCCACACGGGAATCCTAAGACCTCTGGTGAGTGGAACACAACTTCTGCCAGGAGTCTGGTTCGAATACCAGATATCTGGGTACCCTCCCTGCAAGAAGAGAGCTTGCCTGCAGAGAATACTCTGCTCACTGAAACTAAGGAGAGAGCTAGCTTCCGAGGTCTGCTTATAGAGGCTAACAGAGTCACCTGAAGAGCAAGCTCTTAACAGTGACAACTATAACAGCTAGCTTCAGAGATTACCAGATGGCGAAAGGCAAACGTAAGAATCCTACTAACAGAAATCAAGACCACTCACCATCGTCAGAACGCAGCACTCCCACCCCACCTAGTCCTGGGCACCCCAACACAACTGAAAATCTAGACCCAGATTTAAAAACATTTCTCATGATGATGATAGAGGACATCAAGAAGGACTTTCATAAGTCACTTAAAGAATTACAGGAGAGCACTGCTAAAGAGTTACAGGCCCTTAAAGAAAAGCAGGAAAACACAACCAAACAGGTAGAAGTCCTTAAAGAAAAACAGGAAAACACATCCAAACAGGTGATGGAAATGAACAAAACCATACTAGAACTAAAAGGAGAAGTAGACACAATAAAGAAAACCCAAAGCGAGGCAACGCTGGAGATAGAAACCCTAGGAAAGAGATCTGGAACCATAGATGCCAGCATCAGCAACAGAATACAAGAAATGGAAGAGAGAATCTCAGGTGCAGAAGATTCCATAGAGAACATCGACACAACAGTCAAAGAAAATACAAAATGCAAAAGGATCCTAACTCAAAACATCCAGGAAATCCAGGACACAATGAGAAGACCAAACCTACGCATAATAGGAGTGGATGAGAATGAAGATTTTCAACTCAAAGGACCAGCAAACATCTTCAACAAAATAATTGAAGAAAACTTCCCAACATAAAGAAAGAGATGCCCATGATCATACAAGAAGCCTACAGAACTCCAAATAGACTGGACCAGAAAAAAATTCCTCCCGACACATAATAATCAGAACAACAAATGCACTAAATAAAGATAGAATATTAAAAGCAGTAAGGGGGAAAGGTCAACTAACATATAAAGGAAGGCCTATCAGAATTACACCAGACTCTTCACCAGAGACTATGAAAGCCAGAAGAGCCTGGACAGATGTTATACAGACACTAAGAGAACACAAATGCCAGCCCAGGCTAATATACCCGGCCAAACTCTCAATTACCATAGATGGAGAAACCAAAGTATTCCACGACAAAACCAAATTCACACAATATCTTTCCACGAATCCAGCCCTTCAAAGGATAATAACAGAAAAGAAGCAATACAAGGACGGAAATCACACCCTAGAGCAAGCAAGAAAGTAATCCCTCAACAAACCAAAAAGAAGACAGCCACAAGAACAGAATGCCAACCCTAAAAACAAAAATAAAAAGAAGCAACAATTACTTTTCCTTAATATCTCTTAATATCAATGGACTCAATTCCCCAATAAAAATACATAGACTACCAGACTGGCTACACAAACAGGACCCAACATTCTGCTGCTTACAGGAAACCCATCTCAGGGAAAAAGACAGACACTACCTCAGAGTGAAAGGCTGGAAAACAATTTTCCAAGCAAATGGTCTGAAGAAACAAGCTGGAGTAGCCATTCTAATATCATATAAAATCGACTTCCAACCCAAAGTTATCAAAAAAGACAAGGAGGGACACTTCATACTCATCAAAGGTAAAATCCTCCAAGAGGAACTCTCAATTCTGAATATCTACGCTCCAAATGCAAGGGCAGCCACATTCATTAAAGACACTTTATTAAAGCTCAAAGCACACGTTGCACCTCACACAATAATAGTGGGAGACTTCAACACACCACTTTCATCAATGGACAGATCGTGGAAACAGAAACTAAACAGGAACACAGTGAAACTAACAGAAGTTATGAAACAAATGGACCTGACAGATATCTACAGAACATTTTATCCTAAAACAAAAGGATATACCTTCTTCTCAGCACCTCACGGGACCTTCTCGAAAATTGACCATATAATTGGTCACAAAACAGGACTCAACAGATACAAAAATATTGAAATTGTCCCATGTATCCTATCAGACCACCATGGCCTGAGACTGATCTTCAATAACAACATAAATAATGGAAATCCAACATTCACGTGGAAACTGAAAAACACTCTTCTCAATGATACCTTGGTCAAGGAAGGAATAAAGAAAGAAATTAAAGACTTTTTAGAGTTTAATGAAAATGAAGCCACAACGTACCCAAACCTATGGCACACAATGAAAGCATTTCTAAGAGGGAAACTCATAGCTCTGAGTGCCTCCAAGAAGAAACTGGAGAGAGCACACACTAGCAGCTTGACAACACATCTAAAAGCTCTAGAAAAAAAGGAAGCAAATTCACCCAAGAGGAGTAGAAGGCAGGAAATAATCAAACTCAGGGGTGAAATCAACCAAGTGGAAACAAGAAGAACTATTCAAAGAATTAACCAAACGAGGAGTTCGTTCTTTGAGAAAATCAACAAAATAGATAAACCCTTAGCTAGACTCACTAGAGGGCACAGGTACAAAATCCTAATTAAAAAAATCAGAAATGAAAAGGGAAACATAACAACAGATCCTGAAGAAATCCAAAACACCATCAGATCCTTCTACAAAAGGCTATACTCAACAAAACTGGAAAACCTGGACGAAGTGGACAAATTTCTGGACAGATACCAGGTACCAAAGCTGAATCAGGATCAAGTTGACCTTCTAAACAGTCCCATATCACCTAAAGTAATAGAAGCAGTTATTAATAGTCTCCCAGCCAAAAAAAGCCCAGGACCAGACGGGTTTAGTGCAGAGTTCTATCAGAGCTTCAAAGAAGATCTAATTCCAGTTCTGCACAAACTATTTCACAAAATAGAAGTAGAAGGTACTCTACCCAACTCATTTTATGAAGCCACTATTACTCTGATACCTAAACCACAGAAAGATCCAACAAAGATAGAGAACTTCAGACCAATTTCTCTTATGAATATCGATGCAAAAATCCTCAATAAAATTCTCGCTAACTGAGTCCAAGAACACATTAAAGCAATCATCCATCCTGACCAAATAGGTTTTATTCCAGGGATGCAGGGATGGTTTAATATACGAAAATCCATCAATGTAATCCATTATATAAACAAACTCAAAGACAAAAACCACATGATCATCTCGTTAGATGCAGAAAAAGCATTTGACAAGATCCAACACCCATTCATGATCAAAGTCTTGGAAAGATCAGGAATTCAAGGCCCATACCTAAACATGATAAAAGCAATCTACAGCAAACCAGTAGCTAACATCAAAGTAAATGGAGTGAAGCTGGAAGCAATCCCACTAAAATCAGGGACTAGACAAGGCTGCCCACTTTCTCCCTACCTTTTCAACATAGTACTTGAAGTATTAGCCAGAGCAATTCGACAACAAAAGGAGATCAAGGGGATACAAATTGGAAAAGAGGAAGTCAAAATATCACTTTTTGCAGATGATATGATAGTATATATAAGTGACCCTAAAAATTCTACCAGAGAACTCCTAAACCTGATAAACAGCTTCAGTGAAGTAGCTGGATATAAAATAAACTCAAACAAGTCAATGGCCTTTCTCTATACAAGAATAAACAGGCTGAGAAAGAAATTAGGGAAACAACACCCTTCTCAATAGTCACAAATAATATAAAATATCTTGGCGTGACTCTAACTAAAGAGGTGAAAGATCTGTATGATAAAAACTTCAAGTCTCTGAAGAAAGAAATTAAAGAAGATCTCAGAAGATGGAAAGATCTCCCATGCTCATGGATTGGCAGGATCAACATTGTAAAAATGGCTATCTTGCCAAAAGCAATCTACAGATTCAATGCAATCCCCATCAAAATTCCAACTCAATTCTTCAACGAATTAGAAGGAGCAATTTGCAAATTCATCTGGAATAACAAAAAACCTAGGATAGCAAAAACTCTTCTCAAGGATAAAAGAACCTCTGGTGGAATCACCATGCCTGACCTAAAGCTTTACTACAGACCAATTGTGATAAAAACCGCATGGTACTGGTATAGAGACAGACAGGTAGAGCAATGGAACAGAATTGAAGACCCAGAAATTAACCCACACACTATGGTCACTTGATCTTCGACAAGGGAGCTAAAACCATCCAGTGGAAGAAAGACAGCATTTTCAACAAATGGTGCTGGCACAACTGGTTGTTATCATGTAGAAGAATATGAATCAATCCATACTTATCTCCTTGTACTAAGGTCAAATCTAAGTGGATCAAGGAACTTCACATAAAACCAGAGACACTGAAACTTATAGAGGAGAAAGTGGGGAAAAGCCTTGAAGATATGGGCACAGGGGAAAAATTCCTGAACAGAACAGCAATGGCTTGTGCTGTAAGATCGAGAATTGACAAATGGGACCTAATGAAACTCCAAAGTTTCTGCAAGGCAAAAGACACCGTCAATAAGACAAAAAGACCACCAACAGATTGGGAAAGGATCTTTACCTATCCTAAATCAGATAAGGGACTAATATCCAACATATATAAAGAACTCAAGAAGGTGGACTTCAGAAAAGCAAATAACCCCATTAAAAAATGGGGCTCAGAACTGAACAAAGAATTCTCACCTGAGGAATACTGAATGGCAGAGAAGCACCTGAAAAAATGTTCAACATCCTTAATCATCAGGGAAATGCAAATCAAAACAACCCTGAGATTCCACCTCACACCAGTCAGAATGGCTAAGATCAAAAATTCAGGTGACAGCAGATGCTGGCGTGGATGTGGAGAAAGAGGAACACTCCTCCATTGTTGGTGGGATTGCAAGCTTGTACAACCACTCTGGAAATCAGTCTGGCGGTTCCTCAGAAAATTGGACATAGTACTAACGGAGGATCCTGCAATACCTCTCCTGGGCATATATCCAGAAGATGCCCCAACTGGTAAGAAGGACACATGCTCCACTATCTTCATAGCAGCCTTATTTATAATAGCCAGAAGCTGGAAAGAACCTAGATTCCCCTCAACAGAGGAATGGATACAGAAAATGTGGTACATCTACACAATGGAGTACTACTCAGCTATTAAAAAGAATGAATTTATGAAATTTCTAGCCAAATGGATGGACCTGGAGGGCATCATCCTGAGTGAAGTAACACATTCACAAAGGAACTCACACAATATGTACTCACTGATAAGTGGATATTAGCCCGAAACCTAGGATACCCAAGATATAAGATACAATTTGCTAAACACGTGAAACTCAAGAAGAATGAAGACTGAAGTGTGCACACTATGCCCCTCCTTAGAAGTGGGAACAAAACACCCATGGAAGGAGTTACAGAGACAAAGTTTAGAGCTGAGATGAAAGGATAGACCATGTAGAGACTGTCATATCCAGGGATCCACCCCATAATCAGCATCCAAACGCTGACACCATTGCATACACTAGCAAGATTTTATTGAAAGGACCCAGATGTAGCTGTCTCTTGTGAGACTATGCCGGGGCCTAGCAAACACAGAAGTGGATGCTCACAGTCAGCTAATGGATGGATCACAGGGCTCCCAATGGAGGAGCTAGAGAAAGTACCCAAGGAGCTAAAGGGATCTGCAACCCTATAGGTCGAAACAACATTATGAACTAACCAGTACCCAGGAGCTCTTGACTCTAGCTGCATATGTATCAAAAGATGGCCTAGTTGGCCATCACTGGAAAGAGAGGCCCATTGGACATGCAAACTTTATATGCCCCAGTACAGGGGAACGCCAGGGCCAAAAAGGGGGAGTGGGTGGGTAGGGGATTGGGGGTGGGTGGCTATGGGGGACTTTTGGTATAGCACTGGAAATGTAAATGAGCTAAATACCTAATAAAAATGGAAAAGTAAAAAAAGAAAAAAATTATCAAGGGAAGGTGAAATTTAAAATACAATAAAATTAATTATATTATATTTTTCTTCTATACTATAAATGCAAAGTTTTCTAGAAAAGTAAGTGAAATATGATCTTGGCAATTCACAAAGTTAGTAAACTTTTTAATTTCTCCCAAATTATATAATTAGATTCTACTTGCCCTCAGTCCTGAAACTTTTCCGAAATTGAACAACAACAACAACAAAAAATTATAAACATGTTTCAGCTTCTCTTGCTATTTGAAAAAGAAAAATGTACCGTTTCTTCATAAGAATGATTGGATGGCCAGGGGAGCATGGTAGAAACTGGAAAAAACATTCCTTAGAAGCAAAATCACAGCTGCCAATGTCATATGAATTGGAGCTCCCAGATCTATAGGGCCTTGGAGGAGTTGTTTGCATAGCAAGATCATGAGACACTCAGTTCCTCTTCCTCAAGGTAAAATCAGAGCAAAAGCATACCAGAATTTAAAACACTTAATCTATATCCTCAAGAAGAAAAGAGGAAAGTAACTTACACAAAAATGAATAGATGGCCAACAAAAGACTTGGAATTTTCTTATTTATTTTCACTTTCTGTCACTTCTGCTCTCAGAAAAATCAACATAAATGTGTTCTATATTAGTAATGCTATTTATCATTTTTATGCTACTTATCATATATTTATTATCTAATCAGTTCATGTTATTTCTGTCATCAATGCCTGTTGCAGCTGGCTTTTTGTTAACAAATGGGAGGAGATGTAGCCTCCCCACCCCCAGCCTGGAACCTGCTGGCTCAGGGGTGGAGTTTCCTGCTCATTCGTTCTGCCATGCCCACTGCTGGACTGTGCCGCTTTGCTGCTTGGAGCCACACACGTGTTCACCCTGCTACTGGACCCGGAGACCAGTTGGCGGGAATCGGGTTCCCTCCCCCTTCCTTTATAACTGAATGTCGGAACTAGTAAAATTGAGCTTTGAACAGGATGAACTTGTCTTGGCTCCGTTTCTTCTTTCTCCCCGTCTAGTTCCTCCCTTAGCTCGAGTGGCCATCTCAGTCGAACCATTCACGTTGCGAGCTACTGGCCGGCCGCAACAAATGCCCATGAATAATCAGCATTTTTGTATTTCTGTCTTCTACTTAAACTGTGTCTTAGTTAGGGTTTTACAACTGTGAACAGATACCATGAACAATGCAAATGTTATAAAGGACAGCCCTTTTTTTAGGCTGGCTTACGGGTTCAGAGGTTCAGTCTATTATCATCAAGGTGGGAACATGTCAGCATCCATGCAGGCATGGTACAGACAGAGCTGAGAGTTCTACATATTCATTTGAAGGCTGCTGACAGAATACTCGCTTCCAGGCAGCTAGAATGAGGGTCTTAATGCCCACACCCACAGTGACACATCTACTCCAACAGGGCCATACCTTCTAATAGTGCCACTCCCTGGCCCAAGCATATACAAATCATAACGAACTATATGTTTATTTTTTATTATGCAAATAGGCAAGTTGGTTTTTTTATTAGATATTTTCTTCATTTACATTTAATATGTTATCCCATAAGTCCCCTATGCACTCCCCCCACCCTGCTCCTCAACCCACGCACTCCTACTTCCAGGCCCTGGCATTCTCCTGTACTGGGGCATATGATCTTTGCAAGACCAAAGGCCTCTCCTCCCATTGATGGCCGACTAGGTCATCCCCTGCTACATATGCAACTAGAGATACATCTCTGTAGGGTACCGGTTAGTTCATATTGTTGTTCAACCTATAGGGTTGCCAACCCCTTTAGCTCCTTGGTTACTTTCTCTAGCTCCTTCATTAGGGGCCCTGTGTTCCATTCAATAGATGTCTGTGAACATCCACTTCTGTATTTGCCAGGCCCTGGCATAGCCTCAAAAAAGATAGCTATATCAGGGTCCTGTCAGCAAAATCTTGCTGGCATATGCAATAGTGTCTGGGTTTGGTGGTTGTATATGGGATGGATCCCCGGGTGGGGCAGTCTCTGGTTGATCCTTTCTTCTGTCTCAGCCCAGAACTTTGTCTCTGTAGCTCCTTCCATGGGTATTTTGTTTCCCATTCTAAGAAGGAACGAAGTATCCACATTTTGTTCTTCCTTCTTGAGTTTCATGTGTTTTGCAAATTGTATCTTAGGTAGTCTAAGTTTCTGGGCTAATATCTACTTAACAGTGAGTGTATATCATGTGTGTTCTTTTGTGATTGGGTTACCTCACTCAGTATGATATCCTCCAGATCCACCCATTTGCCTAAGAATTTCATATATTCATTGTTTTTAATTGCTGAGTAGTACTCCATTGTGCAAATGTACCACATTTTCTGTATCTATTCCTCTTTTGAGGGACATCTGGGTTCTTTCCAGCTTCTGGCTATTATAAATAAGGCTGCTATTAACATAGTGGAGCATGTGTCCTTATTACAAGTTGGAACGTCTTCTGAGTATATGCCCAGAAGAGGTATTGCTGGATCTTCAGTTAGTACTATGTCCAATTTTCTGAGGAACTGCCAGACTGATTTCCAGAATGGTTGTACCAGCTTGCAATCACACCAACAATGGAGGAGTGTTCCTCTTTCTTCACATTCTAGCCAGCATCTGCTGTCACCTGAGGTTTTTATCTTAGCCATTCTGACTGGTGTGAGGTGGAATCTCAGGGTTGTATTGATTTGCATTTCCCTGATGACTAAGGATGTTGAACATTTTTTTCAGGTGCTTCTCAGCCATTCGGTATTCCTCAGGTGAGAATTCTTTGTTTAGCTCTGTACCCCATTTTTAATAGGGTTATTTGATTTTCTGAAGGAGAGATGGCTCAGAGGTTAAGAGCACTGGCAAGTTGTGTACCTGTCATTTCTTATGGGCCCAGGCCAGTTGGCGTTGCCTCTCACTGGCTTTCTGGTACTGTTTTGCTGCTTTCCAGCTCTGCCCACACAGAGTGAGTGGTTGGTCCTTAGCAAGAGTCTCAGATTCTGAGCAGCTATTTAGAGACCCAGGACAAGAGCATTACTTATCAATTTTGTTGGCTACATAACAGATGACCAAAAATTTGGTGATATAACACAACATATATTTGTTATCTCACATTCCCACAGACTAACAATTAATGCACAGCTCAGCTCCTTAGAATTTCATAAGGCTATAACTGCACTGTATGAGTCGGGTCCTACGTGTATCCTGTAATCTCCAGGGTTTTGTGCTGCCTAGCTGTGGCAGGTGGTGAAAGTCACTTCTTTATGACTACAGAATTGATCATAGCCTCTTTTTTTAGTCCAGCAAGATAGAGGATATTACCTCTAGACTATCTTTTAAAGATGCTAATTCAATAGTGGCTAACCAGAAAATCAGCTGACTAGGAAATTATATCTGAAAATTCATTAATTCATTCCACTTTTTGGCCCTGCACAGGTTTTAAAAAAAAAGAGTTTAAAATACAGTACACATATGGCTCTATCCCAGTAGCTGTAGAAATTAAAAATGTTTGGAACTGAACAAACTCAAGATAATTCTGACTTTTTATCTCTTCACTAAATGCAAGAAAATGGTCTCGTGAAGAAGGAACGTAGCACCTCAGCAGCAGCACAGAGCTTACTCCAAACAAGCTCAGTAGGAACTGGCCTGCAGAGAACACTTAAACTCCTAGAGACTTCTCACCCAAGAAATGAGCTAGCTGAAGTCCTTTACCTTATATTCTCATTGGATAATTCAGTGTAAAAGTATACATATCTATTTTCAGGCCTTGATCTCAGTAATAGTATGTGGTTTCAATACCCCTCATTCTTCATTGAACAAATTATCTGGGGAAACACTAAAGAAATAAAGGAATTAAATAACATCATTCATTTAATGGACCTAACAGATATCTACAGAATATTTCACGTAAACACCAAAGAATACACAGCTACATAAAAGTCACATTGAAGTTGCTCCAAAATCAACAACTCATGGAAGCACAAAACACATCTTACCAAATAAAGAAAATTTAAATAAATCCCTGTCTCCTGTTTGATCACAATGTAATAAACACAAGAGGCACATGCAAGAGAATCTCTAGCAAGTACAAAGATTCATGGAAATAAACAACACGTTGTAGAGTGATCAATATGCAGAAGAAAAAAATCAAAAGAGGTTTCTTTTAATTAATGGAAGTAAATGAAAATCAAAACAACAATAATTAATTTTTTAAAAAATAAAACAGATCTTACACACATTAAAAACAGGCATATGATAAAATATACAGCTCTATGAACTTACATTAAAAGTCAAAATGAAAAGGAAAGGACATACAGAGGCTGCCCCACTGAGGGGTCTATCCCCTCAGCAGACACCAACCCTTCACACTATTGCTTATGCCAAGAAGCCCTTGCTGACAGAAGCCTGATACGGTTGTTCCTTGAGAGGTTCTACCAGCACCTGACCAATACAGATGAAGATACTCAGTGCTATCCATCAAACTGAGCCTGGTGCCCCAGTAGAAGAGCAGGGGAAAGATTGAAGAAGCTGAAGAGGACTACAACCCCATAAGAACAACATAAGCTAACTGGACCACCCAGAGCTTCCAGAGACTACACCTCCAACCAAAGAGTACACATGCAGGGAGCCAGGACTCCAGATACATATGTAGCAGAGAATGACCTTATCTGACATCAGTGGGAGGGGAGGGAGGCTTGATGCCCCAGCATAGGGGGATGCTAGAGGAGTGAGAAGGGAGCAGGTAAATGGGTGGAGGAGCACCCTCATAGAGGTAAAGGGGAAGGGGGAAAGGAGAAATGGGATGAACTGGTTGTGGAGGGATAAAGAAAGTATGGGGGACTTTTGGGATAGCATTGGAAATGTAAATGAAGAAAATACCTAATTAAAAAAAGGAAATTCAAAGTATTGTAAAGAAATACTTTAAAAAGAAAACCTGTATCTTATTAAGTTAAAACCCTAGGTGAAATGAACAAATTTCCAGTTTCACCCAAACCACCAAAGTTAAGCCGAAAAGAGATAAACAATGTAAGCAAACCTGCAACAAATAAGGAGGATAAAACAGTACTAAAACGTCTTCTGACTGACAAAAAAGTACAGGTCTACAAGAATTCACAACAGATTTCTAAGCTTTCAAATCTATCTCCAGCTAAAACTTCTTGTTCAAAGGTGTAGAAACCAAAGGAACTCTTCTGAACTTCTTCCATGGGCCAAGTATTCGAATACAAATCTAGAAGTTCACATACACACATACACACACACACACACACACACACACCACTACACACACCAAACATACAAACAAAGAAACATACCAGTATCTCTGAACAGAAGTAACAATCAATGCTGAAACAAATAACATACCAGATTTCAAGGTATATTACAAAGCTCTATAATCAAAACATACATGTAGATGAATGGAATGAAAGAAATGACTTAAAACCGACTTCTAATTACAGCCATCTGACATTTGTCACAGATGCCAAAAATAATACCCAGTGAAAAAAGACAGCATCTTCAAAAAGTGATACTAGAGAAACTGAATATCCACACTTAGAATAATGAAACTAAACCCATACCTATTATTTGCATAAAGGTAATCCTAGATGAACCAAAGATCTCAATTTGAAGGGATAACTACAGACCTGAAAAGAATTCTCAAGCAAAGAAATAAAAATGGTTAAGAAATATCTAAAAAATGTTCATTGTCTTTAGTGATTGAGGAAAATAGAAATTAAAACTACTTTGAGATTTGATATTACTAAGTCAGAATGGCTAAGATCAAGGAAACAATTAACAATGTGGATCCCACTGTTGGTGGAACTATAAACTGGTGCAGTTGCCATTGAAATTATCATAGAGAATTTGCAACAAAATAAAAGAAGGTTTATCATATGACCCAGCTATAACACTCCTTGGCATTTACCCAAAGTTTTAGATGACTTATTCTAGAGATACTTCCTCAGCCGTATACATTGTTACTCTACTCACAAAAGCTAAAAAGTTGTAACAACCTAAATGTCCTTCAATTAATAAACAACAATAAAAATGTTACACATGTATACAATGGAATACTATTCAGCTATAAAGACAACTGAAGTCATGAGATGAATGGAATGGAACTGGAAATATATAGTTATTGAGGTTACCCAGATCTAGATGCAGAAATACAAACGCAGCATGACCTCTTTTATTTGTGAATCCTAGCTCCAAATCTTATGTGAGTGTGTAACCTGAAATACCCACAGAAGCCAAAAAATAAAACTGGGCCATCAACAGAGGGGGAGAAGGCACTCTAGAGAGGAGGGTATTAAGATACAGTTGCTATGGTAGGAAAGTGGAGGAACAATGTGCCAAAACAAAGGAGAGTATCATAGATAGAGATAAGGAGGAGGTATAAATAACAATAAGGAAATTAGAAAATGCTAATTATGATTATGAGTATTTTATAGCCTCATTTTACCATATATACATACATGTCACCTTCTATGGCACAAATCCACTACACGCGCGCGCGAGCATGTGTGTGTGTGTGTGTGTGTGTGTGTGTGTGTGTGTGTGTGTGTGTAATGGATTTGTCTCACACACACACACACACATATGCCTCAGAAGGTGCAATTCTCCCCTACCAAGAACCAAAAACTAACAAAAACCTAGTGCCAAGCATGAGAAACTTCCTTTGGAGTTGTTAGTCATTATAGACCATAGACACCCAAAACAACATAGACTATTGTCTTTGTCCTTGGTTGCCTCCCAGAACTTGAATGTAAGACCCTATTGCTAAAGATAACAGAGATTTGGAACACAGGACTTGTTAGAATTGAGCTGGATTAGCCTGGAAGCCTCCACCTTGAGGACTCGCTCTCATAAGATCAGGAGGTCCAATGCAAGCAGACAAATGAGACCCAGCTGCAAGGCTTATGAACCAAAATTACAGGCCCAGCTCAATGATACAATAGAGACACCTTTGTTGTTAGGGTAACAAAACACTGTTTAATTGAACATATGACTGTAGCGGTAAACAAATAACGTCTGCTCTATGCTCCCAGCGGGTACACACAGCTCTGTACCCACCCAAGAGCTCTGGATTCACAAATGAAAGACACGCACATGAAACCTTTATATTTTAAAATGCTGTATCTAGCTTAATGGCTGAGCCACTTCCAAGCCTCCCCACAGCTAACACACTCTCCCCTCCAATATTCCTGAGTTATTACTTTCTAAAATCTATACTTTATCTCTGCTACCCCAGACCCAATCAGGGGAGTAGCCAGTGAGACAGCTCTCCCTGATTCTTACATTGTCAGTTCTCCATCTTCCACAGCTCTCATGTTTGTATATTCTTCCCTGTTCTGTCCTGGTGATTCATCCTCTCCCTGTCCTCAAAGTCCCACCTCTGTTCCCCTGCCCAGCCATTGGTCACTAGCTTTTTATTGATCAGTCAAAACAAAAACAAAAATACAACAACGACAACAACAAACTGTAGCAAGGGCCCTGGAACAGACCTGCGAATTCTCATGTAAGGACAAATCAAAAGAATCAAATCCCCAAAATATGATCTATGATGTAAAGGAATTAATGTCTAAAATTGTAAACCTCACCACCTATTCAAAAGTAGAGAAGTCATATTCCCTAGAGAAGAACCTAATATTTCCATTTCCCAAATCAATGTAATTTCTCACTGCATTCTAAATACTTATTCTTTTATCCTAGAGATGTGTGAAACTCTATCTCCCTCATCAGAGAAACTTCTTGTTGCAACAGATAGAGACTACTACAGAAAGTCATAAGTATCGAAATGCAGAAAATAAGTGACAGTGTGGTGCCCTGCTTCTTGATACAACTCTCAGGGAAACAATAACAAAAGAAGTGGACAGGAAGATTCTAAGAGCCAGAAGACCAAGATAACTGCTGCAAGATAGTGTATTCTAGGAATGATAAGGAATCTGCACTCATAAAATCTCAACAGTATGCTTGCCTAAACAATTTCAATAACGGTTGATACACCAATGCTAATTGGGCAATTTACAAAGACCACAACTTTAGGTGAAGACTTACAGGCAATCAGTAGCTTTTAAAAAAGGGTGAATCAGTTTCTCCAGGAATTAGGTCTTTGATGAGCTATCCAATCCAAAATTATCAACCTTAAATATATTTACATAGGATTAACACTAAAGAAACTCAATAGCATGTGTGTGCATGCATGCATATGTGCATGTATGTGTATGTAATAAGAAAGCAGTCATGAATTTGAGAGTCAAGAAAGCATGAAAGGAGTTGAAACAGATCAAAAAGATCAAAATTATATATTTATAGTACTTGGATATGAAAGACCCAAAAAAATTAAAAATTTAAAATGATTAATAGATATGAATCTGAAATTTATTTAATATCATGTGACTGCTAAGTAAAATAGTACAATGGTTTTCTAAACCCTAAACCTCTGCACTGTAGTCTTCTTATTAGAGAATAAATCCTTTGGAGTGTGTAGCCCATAGTTTCCATAGGACAGTAATCATGGGCAAATAATTTGAATCCCAGGCTAAGAGGTTTATGATTCAAACCCAAGGTGCCAGGTAGTCTGTGATATATACTAAAATATGTATCTCTTAGAAGAAAAGAGCTGATAAACCTATCTCAACAATGTGAATTTATAGTATATTTGAAGTAGATTTAACTTGAAACAAAGTGAAGCTATGCTTTTTAGATATTTTAAAAATGAGTTTCGTTTTAGTTAGATGTACGTACGAGGACAGGGTAGTACATGTGTATAAGTATAGGTGCCTGTATAATCTAAGAGGGTACAGGATTGCTTGGAACAGAGGAAAACACAATTATGAGCAGAGCAAATGTGGGTCCTGGGAAAGAAGCTTAGAGCTTCAAGAGCAGGATGTGTGCTTAGACACTCAGTCATCTTTCCAACCTAATTTGTTTTTGTAGTTTGAATTTATCCCATGGAAAAGTAACAACTGAACATATATATACTTGCTAACCACCTCAGAGATCCCTCTCCACTATTTTTGCCTTTCATTTTCCACTGTTCCTTGAGTGTTATCTAAATAATCCTACCCCTACCCTCACTCTTTTTCCCCTGTACTCCCTGAATGAGTCATCACTGAACTGAAATACCATTTATGTAGATATCATTAAGATCACATGCTTCTTATAAAGTCTAGTTCACCATTTTCAACTACAAATAGGGCACTGTCTATAATACCAGAAACATCTCCAGTCTGAACTGTAAATTCATTTGACTCTTTCTAAGTTCCAATATCATCATATTTCCCAAGGAAAACTAGACACTAATGACTGACCTGCTACATCTCCTTCCTTGCTAGCTATAGTCCAAGCTCAGAAAACTTTTTCCTCCCAGTTCCCATTCATCTCCCTATCTCTTACCCAATGGAAACTGAGATGAATCTTAAAACTGCTTTCTCCATGGTTACACTCTTCTCTCAACTCATCGCTCAGCCAACCATCAAATTACCATGAAAGGAATGTAGCTGTTATCTACTTCTTTAAACGACTTCACTAACTACATTTTCTCATTTGACAATTTCTATGGCCCAGGTGTTGCACAGTGTTAGCAGGCTGTCCTGCTGTTCCTGTAGTTCCTCTACCCAGCACTGCTACACATCTCTACCTCATGTTTAAACTCCATCTCCTCTACTAGGTTGTTTGCTACTTGAGAATAAGAGCTACTTGACAAGTACAAAGAACTTGTTGGAGTTACTGATACTTCAAAGCAAAAGCACCTTTCTGTAGTATTTGTTTTAAGTACTAATATTTGGAATTAATGAAATACATTCATTACAAATATCCAATCTAGAGTAATTCCCCTCCTGTGTTCTTTACAAATAACCATATACTCAGGATGTCTCTTGAATTATGGTTTTTAAACTTTGCAGTTCTATAAAAGCTTACCTACTCTTGTGGTAAGTACATTTCATATCACAATGGAGAGTCACAAACTCATTATAAAATGGAATTTGTGATCAGAAAATGGTGGACCCAATTGTAATCAGATATCTGTTTTGAGTGTATATGAGATAGATGAGATAAGTCAGTGGTTAGGTTGGCCCAATTCATTTTTAGTCACAATAAACCATGTTTTATTGTTGTTAATATTCCTCGGTGTCTGCATTGCTATGACTATTTTTTTCCCTTTATTGGATATTTTATTTATTTACATTTCAAATGTTATCTCCTTTCCAGGTCTCCCCTTTGGAAACCCCCTTTCTCATTTCCCCTCCATCTGCCTATATAAGTGTGCTTCCCTACCCACCCACCCACTCCCATCTTCCTGCCCTGGCATTCCACAACACAGGAGCACCAACCCCACCCCCACCCCCAGGTCCAAAGGGCTGCTCTTCCCACTAATGTCCAACAAGGCTGTCTTTTTACACATATGCAGCCAGAGCCACGAGTTTCTCCATGTTTACTCTGGTTGGTGGTCCAGTCCCCGAAAGCTCTGGGGCTCTGGCCACTTGACACTGTTGCTCCCCCAATGGGGCTGCAAACCTCCTCAACTACTTCAATCCCTTCTAAAACTCCTCCACTGTGGACGCAGTGACCAGTCCAATGGTTGTGACTTCGAACCTCCACCTCTGTATTAGTCAGGGTCTGGCAGAGCCTCTCAGGAGACAGTCATATCAGGCTCCTGTCAGTGGCACTTCCCATCATCACAATAGTGTCTGGGTTTGGTGACTCTATATGGGATGGATCCTCAGGTGGGGCAGTCTCTAGATAGCCTTTCCTTCAGACTTTACTTCACACTTTATCTCTGTATTTCCTTCCATACATATTTTGTTCCCCCTTCTAAGAAGGATCTAGTCACCAATACTTTGGTCTTCCTATTTTCAGCTTCATATTGTCTGTGAAACATACCATGGGAATTCAGAGCTTTTTGCTTAATATCCACTTATTAGTGAATGCATGCCATATGTATTCTTTTGTGACTGGGTTACCTCACTCAGGAAGATATTTTGTAGTTCTGCAAATTTCCTAAAGTCATTGTTTTTAATAGTAGCTGAGTAGTACTCCATGGTATAAAGGTACCACATTTTCTGTATCCATTTCTCTGTTGAGGGAAATCTGGGTTCTTTCCAGCTTCTAACTATTATAATATGGTTGCTATTAACATAGTGGAGCATGTGTCCTTGTTATTTGTTGGAGTATCTTTTGGGTATATGCTCAAGAGTAGTATAGTTGGCTCCTCAGGTAGTAAGTACAATGTCCAATTTTCTAAGAAATCGCAAGACTGATTTCTAGAGTGGTTGTACCAGCTTGCATGCCCACCAGCAATGGAGGAGAGTTCCTCTTTCTCCACATTCTCACCAGCATCTGCTGTCACCTGAGTTTTTGATCTTAGTTATTCTGACTGGTGTGAGGTGAAATCTCAGGGTTGTTTTGATTTGCATTTCCCTAATGACTAAGGATGTTAAACATTTCTTTAGGTGCTTCTCGGCCATTCAAGTTTCCTCGGTTAAGAATTCTTTATTTAGCTCTGTACCCCATTTTTAATAGGGTTGTTTCTCCAAAGTCTAACTTCTTGAATTCTTTGTATATGTTGGATATTAAACCTCTGTTGGATGTAAGATTGGTAAAGATCTTTTCCCAATCTGTTTGTTGCCTTTTTGTCCTATTGACAGTGTCCTTTGCCTTACAGAAGCTTCTCAATTTTATGAGGTCCCATTTGTCAATTCTTGATTTTAAAGCACAAGCCATTGATGTTCAGGAAATTTTCCCTTGTGCCCATGTGTTTGAGGCTTTTTCCCCACTTTCTCTTCTGTTAGTATCAGTGTATCTGGCTTTATGTGGAGGTCCTTGATTTACTTAGACTTGAGCTTTGTACAGGGAGATAAGAATGGATCAATTTGCTTTCTTCTACATGTTGACCACAAGTTGAACTAGCACCATTCATTGAAAATGCTGTCTTTTTTTCTGCTGGATGGTTTTAGCTCCTTTGTCAAAGATCAAGTGACCATAGGTTTGTGGATTCATTTCTGGGTCTACAATTCTATTCCATTGATCTACCTTTCTGTCACTGTATGAATACCATGCAGTTTTTATCACTATTGCTCTGTAGTACAGCTTGAGGTCAAGGATGGTTATTCCCCAAGAAGTTCTTTTCTTCTTTCTTCTTCTTCTTCTTCTTCTTCTTCTTCTTCTTCTTCTTCTTCTTCTTCTTCTTCTTCTTCTTCTTCTTCTTCTTCTTCTTCTTCTTCTTCTCCTCCTCCTCCTCCTCCTCCTCCTCCTCCTCCTCCTCCTCCTCCTCCTTCTTCTTCTTCTTCTTGTTCTTCTTTTTTATTAGATATTTTCTTTATTTTCATTTATTTTTTAATTTTTTATTTATTTTTTTATTACGTATTTTCCTCAATTACATTTCCAATGCTATCCCAAAAGTCCCCCACACCCTCCCCCCCCTCTCCTACCCACCCATTCCCATTTTTTGGCCCTGGCGTTCCCCTGTACTGGGGCATATGAAGTTTTCCTGTCCAATGGGCATCTCTTTCCAGTGATGGCCTGCTATCCCGGAAGTTCCCTATACCCTCCCCCTGCCCTGCACCCCTACCCACCCACTCCCACTTCTTGGCCCTGGCATTCCCCTGTACTGGGGCATATAAAGTTTCCATTACCAAGGGGCCTCTCTTCCCAATGATGGCCAACTAGGCCATCTTCTGCTACATATGCAGCTAGAGACACGAGCTCTGGGGTTACTGGTTAGTTCATATTGTTGTTCCAACTATTGCATATGCAAGAACTTCTTTTATTGTTGAGAATAGTTTTCACTACCCTTGGTTTTTTGTAGTTCCAAATGAATTTGAGAATTGTTCTTTCTAACTCTATGATGAATTGACTTGGAATTTTGATGGAAATTACTTTGAATATGTAGATTGCTTTTGTCAAGATGGCCATTTTTACTGTATCAGTCCTGCCAATCTATAAGCATGGGAGATCTTTCCACCTTCTGAAGTCTTTGATTCCTTTCTTCAGAGACTTGAAGTTCTTGATTCACAGATCTTTCACTTGTTTGGGTTAGAGTCACACCAAGATAATTTATATTGTTTGTGATAATTGTGAAGGGTGTTGTTTCCCTAATTTCTTTCTCAGCCTGTTTTTCCTTTGACTATAGGAAGGCTACTAGTTTGTTTGAGTTAATTTTATATCCAGCAAGTTCTCTCAAGTTTTTTTTCAGGTTTAGGAGTTCTCTGGTGGAATTTGTGGGGTCACTTAAGTATATTATCATATCATCGGCAAATAGTGATATTTTGAAGTCTCCCTTTACAATTTGTATCCTTTTGACCTTCTTTTCTTTTCTAATTGCTCTAGCCAAATCTTAGAGTACTATATTGAATAGGTAGGGAGATAGTGGGCAGCCTTGACTAGTCCCTGATTTTAGTGGTATTGCTTCAAGTTTCTCTCCATTTAGTTTGATGTTGGCTACTTATATGCTGTATATTGCTTTTACTATGTTTAGATATGGTCCTGGAATTCCTCATCTTTCCAAGACTTAACATGAAGGGATGCTGAACTTTGTCAAATGTTTTTCAGCATCTAATGAAATGATTGTGTTTTATTTTTCTTTGAGTTTGTTTATGTAGTGGACTACATTGATGGATTTCTGCATGTTGAACCCTCCTTGCATTAACAACTAGTAATATACCTGACTCGGGCATTCAGGCTTTCAGTAAGTCATGCTCATGCTCTGTGAGAAAAGAGAGATTCCAGTCTGGAAGTGTTTTTGTGGCACATGGATTTCAGATGAATCTCATAGTTCTCATTACCAAGACAAGAGAAAGGCAAAGCCATCAGACTTGCTCCTTTGAGGTGGAACAAGGGAGAAACAATGCCAGGAAACTTTTGTCGCACGTGTAAGGCAAGATTATCAGTAAAACATCCTCATCCTGAATAATCTCTCCTTTCACTATAATGACTAATTCTTGTGTGTTTTAAAACACTAATTGAGCTACAGTCATATTGGATTTTAGATCTGGGTATGCCAAGGAGAACCAGGAAATGCAAAGCCCTATAGTGAAATTACTAACAGCGGCATCTTCCTATCACGTGCAGAGAGTCTGCAGAGCGAGGTGTCTAAGATTCTACAGTTTGAATCCTTCCTTCTTAAGGGCTTCTTATGGAAAATGTGTTTCAGGAAACAAGTACCCTATATTTTTCAGTACAGTAACTGCCAACAGCTGTAACATACTTCAGCAGGCACTGAAGAGAAGCCAGCCTGCAGCATCTTGTCAGTGGTCTAGACAGATTAATAGCTTTAGTTTTTGCCTTTTTTAAAAGTTTCTTACCTGCTTCCTGACTGTTGAATAGGGTGATGTAGGAAGAACCACTCTACAACATAATTCCTGTTTCCTACATTTCTAAATTACCTTTCTGGTGCTATCAAAAGACATCACGACCAAGGTAACTTACAGAAGATAGCTTATTTGGAGATTACAGAGGCTTAGAGTCGATGATCATCATGGCTAAAAATATGACAACAGCAGGCAGGCAGACATGGTGCAGGAGTCCTTATGAGTTTATAACTTTATCCACAAGTAAGAGGCAGAGAACTAATGGAGAATGAAGCAAGTCTTCTGAAACCTTAAAACCCATTGACACACTAATAAAATCACACCTTCTAATCTGTCCCAAACATTTCTACAACCTGAGAAGAAAATATTCAAACCCATGAGTCTATAGGAGCCATTCTCATTCAGACAACCACAACATATTTACCTTTTGTGGTCAAAGTTGCAAAATTAAATGAATCACTTCCAACAGGTTCAACTCTTAGAAGCCATTGTTCTCAAGAAGCCAGGCTGGGCTTCTTGTTGCTATATCCTATGTGACTTTCTCTTTCCTATCAATTTCCCCAGATGGCTAACAGGATCAATTAATCAGCTTGGGTGGGAAATTTTTTGACAAGTGAACATGAGAAGGAAGTCAAGTCACTCCCAAGACTCCCAGTCTCAGGCATAAGGCCACAGACAGCCTCTAGACACATAACCCTTCCAGAAAAAGCCAGACCCAGAGACCTGATTTCCCATAGTGCTGCCTTTCTAGACACACTCATCAAGAACATCTAGTGAATGGCAATTTATCTTTCCTCCAATTTCTACTGTTTTCCACTTGAAGACATCCACCCCAGGAGGCTTGGATTTCCTAGGGAGGATATGCCTAGAGCTGTGGTGACAAATGGGGTAGTTACTTCTTTCCAAGGGGCTTATGTTTACACTGTAAGAAATAACTTTTCAAAGAGGAGAATAAATCACAAGAACATTTTAGTCATTTCTCTCAACTGTAGTGTCAACAATGTATGATTGATGACCTTGTTTTCGCTCTGCCTGTTTGTTTCCTCTAGCCTTCCTCCAAAGCCTACTTGGGGTTTGATTACCCTGTATGATCATTTCAAATTGCATCATGTCAAAAGCAAGTATCAAAAAGCACTAGGTCTGTCACATGGACTGTAAGCACGTAAGCAGCTAAGCAGGAGTCTGTGAATCCAAAGCTGCCCTTGTGACCTTCTAGCCACCTCTCTAAACCCTCACCTTTTGACTGATTTTTTTCTGTGTCCTCCTGCTCCCTTCTTCTAGTTGCCAGCCCCACATTATTGTAGAAACAAAATTGTTGGTTTAAACTGGCTTCAAGCAGTAATAAAAAGGTGGTGGTCAGAACTCTCATCTACGTCAGAAATTATAAGTGATGGAAATATTAAGATTTTAAAGCAACAGTTGAGTGGATTATGGGAACAGGAAAGCCATCTTACTTTGGTTCCAGGATATACTGGTAATATAGCTAAGGATGTAGATGCTTATTTATTACAGCTGCATTGAAAGATTTCATCTTCTAAAGATTTGATTATTCAGACAGCGCTGGATTATATGATTTCCAAAAGTAGGTCTCTCCTGAGAACCGAGAGCTGTGGAAGAAATAAAACCAATTTTTTTTTCTTTTAAAAAGCCACATAATAAAACCACTAATGAAATCCTAACAATCTACTTCACATTGAAGTGGAAATATCAAGAAGGAGCGGCATCAACTTCAATGAGGTGAAAGTGCACTATGAAGACTGTTTGCCTTTGCTGCATTCAGAATTTAAATGACTGTTTGATAGCGTTGTTTAAGAACTACTGGGTCTTCACTCGGCCCTGCATAAGAATATGATTGATAGTATGCAAAAATAAGACAGGACTTATTACCAGGAACTATAAAGACCAATCATTAAATTTTTTATTGTGTTTTATGAAGAAACACTTAAATGTGTGCAGCTAATTTCTTCTGTTGGAAAGACTTGGAAAGTTTAAAACATCATAGTAAGTAATATTAAAAATTTTTGTCCACACTGATACTGTGTACAAATGCCTTAATTATTGATAAGCCAATGTGTTATAATACCAATATCTCTTTTTTAAAAAAATTAAAAGCAACCATGCTCTGGCATGATAAAATCATGGAATTAAATCAGGGGTTTACATTCATGTAGAATGTTGTTGAAATATATTCGACACCATTTTTTTAAACTTGAGAAATTTTTAGCATCTCTGATTCTTTTTGTCAGAAACTTCATGTTATGTTTGTATGTATGTGTTATTCTTATATAAAGAAAAAAGGTGAATATGTATTTGTATGAATGTTTAACTGGAAACGTCCATGGAGTTGGCTAATTTATATTCACTTTTTATTGTATATAGAGTTCTAATATTTTTCATTTCTGTAACATTTAAACTTCCTTTGAGTAAATTTACTAAATATTTCTAAAAAAAAATCATTGCCTATGGTGTTAGCCTTTTTCTTCTTGTAGTTTAGAGATAGCTTCCCACGCACTGGGCGTACCAATCTCCATGGAAATAAAACAAATAAACAAACAAAAACATGAAGAACCCTTGCCCTCAACTGAATATTTGATGATATATAAAATCTGATCTCCAAGTTACTCACAAATTTGTGGTATAAGATGCAGACGTAAATGAATATGAGTCATGTGCAGAGTCCTGAGCAGTTTTGTGCAGAAAGCATCAAAGAAGTGACAAGGTTTGCTTAACTTGAAGTCTGAAGCACTTCATTTGAGTTGGGTCGTGGGGAAAATGTGGGAAATTCTCTCTCTCTCTTTCTCTCTCTCTTCCTCCCTCTCTACCTCCCTCTCTTTCTCCTTCTCTCTCCTTCTTACCTGTGTTTCTCTATGTTTGTATGTTTATGTAAAGAGAGATTTTTTTAATGACACACACACTCTATTGTAAAGGTGGGAAGGTTCAAAATCTACTAGTCTCATACCTAGGGCAGAGCTGCTCACTGTCCTAATAAACCCCACTGGCCCAATTATGTCTCGTTAGTACAACTTCACACTTTTTCTTACAGTCTTGAACTGCTTGGATAAAGCCTGTCTATATTATACAGCTTTATCCAAATCCACTGTATTAAACCTCATCACAAAAATCCCATAGTAATCTCTAAAATGGTGTTTGACCAAATACTTAGGTACCATGCTCATCAATGTAGACAAGGAAAATTAACTATCTCAGATCAGAAAGAAGGCCAAAGTGGAAGAGTTAGATTTTCAAATTCTTTTCACATCTGATATTCATCAGAACTTCCAAATTTAACAAGTCCTAGTATGTTTGTTGTTGTTACTGTAGTTTTTAATGTCATTGTTATAACAAAATGCCTGAAGCTAAACATTTCCTAAAGAAAGGATATTTACATTTATTTATCTCAAAATTTCAAAGGCTCTAAATCAATAGTTGGCCACCCCTATTGGCTCAGTCTGTGATGAAAGACTCCTAGACTGCATGTGCCTCATTACTATGGAGAAAGATGTAAAAGGAGGGCTCAGAAGGTCAGAATGACAGAAAGCAAGATGAATAGGTTTGCCCTTTCCCATATCCAGGGCCCTTTATGATACCCATACTCTAATATCTTCCTTTCAAGGCGTTCACCATCTTTTGACATACCACAGTAAGGATTATGCCTCCAGTCTGTGAACCATGGGAAATAACCATATTCATATCACTGCAGTAGATAGTCACTCCAGGATGATCACTCTCACCACCAGTCTTCCTAGTAACTGTTCTTGATTGTCATGTCATATTGGTAAACCAGCCAGCATCAATAGACGATCATTTCCCAAAGGAACCTTGTTTCTTTGCACCTATGGGAGATATTGCCAATAGAGTTCAAGTTCCACCACCCAAGCCCAAATGGCCCTTGCTGTCATGTAGGTTCAGAACCTTGACTTCTGGCTTCCCTTCATCAGAATTAGGACCCTAAATTATGAGCTGTAAATATTGTCCTGGAAGATTTTCATTTTATCAAAGGGATCCATTAAGGACGTTTATTCATCGAAACTTTCTGACAGCTACCTGCCCCAAGATGAACCAAGAATGAATAGAGCATAAAAAAACCAAAGACAGAAAACAGGGTAGAGTAATGAACTCAGACCTCATTAGAAGATAGAAAACAAGATAAGCAACGAGAAATAAAATGCAGAAAGATAAAAGTTAAAGTGATAAATTTATGTTATCAGTTAGTAAATGTGTGTGTTGGGGAGGTGGATCTATATTGAAATCCTACAATATTCCAAAGACTCCAATACATTGATTGTTCTTATTCTCACCCCAGGCCCCTGCAATAGCCTTCAGTATCCAAGTTTCAGTCTGCAGAAACCAAATTTAGAAAAGAATTCTTCTCTCTAGAAAAGAACTTTAAGGTATCATGGGTCCTGAAACCTTCTACAACTGTAAGAGCCTCTAATATAAAGTTATATACAAATTAAAATGGCAGTGAAAAGTATGAAAAACTAGTATTTGTAAAAGCAAACAGGGAAAAATAAAGAAATGCTCTAAAAGTTCAGTCAAACTTTTTAAAACCAACTTCCTACAAAGTTACCAGGTTATTTATAATTTGCCACAGTATTTTCATCTGTGCTTTCTTTGACCTCCTCTTCCCATTGTCATATTTTCATAATACTTTCTTTTCCATTCTTTCTTTTTTTTTTGAGACAGGGTCTCTTATAGCCTAAGGTGACCTAAACTCATGATGTAGATAAAGATGTGACCTTCTAATCTTTCTGCTTCCATCTTCCATCTCCAACGGGCTGGTCACTGGCCTGCCCCACTTTAATAAGTGATATTTTGTAGTTAGACATTTTGGCCATTTTATTGGGTTGTCATATATACCATCTTTCTCTATTCTTCCAACCTCAACACTAAGTAGGAGAGAATGAAGGTTCACAGAGGAAGGGTGCATAGCACTCTTTAGACTACTTCCCGATGATTGGGTGCATCAAGTCTTGGAGCAAGTCCAATCTTTGTCACCAAGCTATCACCACTCATCATCCAGCAATCAAGCTAACTGCAAATAACAAAAGCAGCAGCACGGACCAGCAGCTGCAGGGGGCAACAACAGGAGAAGCCATAGTCTCCTCTCTTGGGGTTTGGTCATTTTTATACCTTTCCAAGAGTCCCCAGAATTCCAAAGTCTGTCTTCAGTGACAAAATAATGCCCCTGCCAGACCAGGAGACAAATCATAGTTAGCTAGTATAAACAGTGAGAAGCAACCCATATCCCACATCTAAGATTAAAACAAAATATATTTACATACCTCTTTTGTGTTTGTAAAGAAGTCAAAATTATCACTACAATATTTTCTACCAAACAAATAGAAATATAAATCTTCATAATATGATTGATCAAATTCGTTTTATCAATGATAGTTTAGAAAAGTTTCTTTGAAAGGTTTGGGGTTTTTTTATATTGTAACAAATCTTAAAATTTTTGAACTATAAATGATTGGTACTTCTGACTCCACATTTATAGATTATTTTGCCTTGATCCTCACAATTGCTGTACCTGGTAACATAAGACAGTCCAAGGAGCCTGCCTTAGAGGTATTCTCATACCTAGAGGTTAATGATAAAGGCACACCATACAAAGTCAACTGAAAAAAAGAAAATCAACATACCTTCCTAAAGCTGAATACATTTCTCACTCACCTTCTCATCTGCACTGTCACATGGCCTGATGCCCCTTGGTAGTATTGACAAGAGTAAAATAATGAACAAGGGAAAACAAAGAGAAAAGTGAAAAAGAGTTTTATCAATAGAGATGCAAGTGAGGTACCTTTACTAATTACAAAGATTGTACAAGTTGCTTAACAAATTACTAAAGTGTCTTTAGAATGTCTAGGTCTGTAAATAAGGAGGAAGCAAAAATAGAGTCAACTGAGCATCAACACAAAACTGGATTGTTCTCTTTCTCAGTCTTTGAATGAGCCTCAAATGTACTTTCATAGAATTTACCAGTCTAGTCATTTTTAAAGTAAAATTCAGTGACATTAAGTGTATTGATATTGTTAGGCAACCATCCCCAATAACCATCTTCAGAATTTTTCAGCCTGACATTTGGGAATCTGCACTTGTGGTAGCTTGAAAGAAAACAGTCCCCATAAGCTCACAGGAAGTTGTACTATTTATTAGAAGGTGTGGCCTGGTTGAAAAAGGTATAGTGTTGTTAGAAGTAGGTCACTGGGGGCTAGCTTTGATGTCTCAGATGTTCAAGCCAGGTCCAATTAAGCATGCTCTTTCTACTGCTGGACAATCTGCTTATAGAATTCTCATCTCATTCTCCATTATCATGTCTTCCTGCTTTCCTTCATGGTTCCTTCCATGATGATAATGGACCAAATCTCTGAACCATAAGCGAGCTCCAATGAAATGTTTTCCTTTATAAAAGTTGCCTTGGTTATCATGTCTCTTCACAGCAATAAAAAAATCCTAATTAAGACATCACAACATTAAGCAATAACTATCTATCCTTCATTCCCTTTGGTTCCTGGCTACCTCTGCTCTTATCTCTTAGGTTTGACTATTCTAGGAACTTTCTATGAATGGAACTTTTTCTTATGACTTTGGCTTATTTCATGTACATGCTTTCAAGTTTCATCCATGTTGTAGAGTTGTAATGTGTGTCAAGAGTGGTTTTTTATTCTAAATTTTTTAACAATATTTTATTTATATGCTAAACTGTGTTCATCTGTCTATCATGAACATCCTAAATGTTCCTTCTCCCTTTAGGTTCTGTGAATACAACTTCTATGACTGCCATTATAAAAATTCCTTTTCTAGTTGCTGATTTCAATTATTTTCGATAAATACCAATGAATAGAATTGCCAAACTACATGGAATTATATCACTAATTGGTTGTTTGACCACTGCCTTCTTATTCATAAAAGTTGTATACTTCTACATTCCAATTCATAGAATTCCAGTTTCACAATTCTAGGGTTGTTTGAGATGGCTCAGTGGTAAAGCAATCCCCACATGAGTTTGAATTCAGGTCCCCAGTATACACTTAAATCTGGAAGTAATAGTAGACATTAATAATTCCACTAGCTATAAAGAAGCTCACGGGCCACCTGGCCTAGACAAACTGCAAATAACAGAAGAGCCTGTTTTTAATATAGTAGAAGGTAAGGACTTATGAGGCATGAGCATTCACACAAGTGTGCATGGACAAATACAAAGATTTAAAACTTGATTTTCAATTATTCTATGTAGGTTTTGTCTTGCTTTGTTTTGGTAATGGCCATCCCAATGGGTATGAAGTCTTATATCACTATGGCCTACAACTATCATGCCTAGAATCCCATACAGTTAAAGACTGGCAACATTATTTTTTGTTCCTATAGACTTCCAAGCCAGTTTTGACAGAATTATCCAACTAATTACATAACAGACTCATGGATATCTTCATTTTTGTCTTACATATTCATTTGATTGACTAAAATAAGCATCAATAGTGGGATAAATCATGTTTGATTCTCCTAGAGTTAAAATGATTGGTTTTGACTAGTAGAAAAATTTCTTACGTGTATGGGAGCTGCACAGAATATCTGACCCTCAGGCAACCCATTCAGAAAGAGAAAATTATAATGTTTCTAGATTTGCCACATTACAAGGCTTCAGTTGGGGTACTTCCATCTCTAAATTGTGATTATAATCATGAAACTGTCTCTAGGGTGCCATCTGGCTTATTTTAAGAGTCTTATTTCCAGTCTGGGATGTATATATACTCTTACAAAAAAGTTTGTGTCTAATCTTGAAGCATGGTGTCCTCTTTTACTAACTGATAGCATGTTTGGCAGTCCTTGCTGTTAGAAAATGTTAGACCACTACCATTTACCTTGTGCTTCCTAACATACATGGATTAAATCCATGAGCATGATACTGTTCAAATTGACATCTCTTGATAGAAACACACATGCCTGCGCACGCATGCACGCATGCACGCACGCGCGCGCGCTCACACACACATACACACACTTATAGTCATGTTTTGGTAACAGTCATCTGCAGACGTCCTCTGTTTCAAGCAGTTTGATTCACTTCACAGAGTGAATCAATTAGCAGATGGAAAACCATGCAAATTGATTCAGTCTGAGCACCTGTCTAACCATCTTCTTGGAAGACATGATCAGTATCTAGACTCGTTCTGACTCTAATAATGCCACATAAAAACAATTGCTGATGATGTGGCATGGAATAAACTCCTAAGCTATAAACTGACTTGATCTATCACCCATACTATACATCTCAAAATGAGTAACTATCTTTCAGTCAATGACTATCAATGGACTAGTAGAAATAGTGCAGTTTGGCTTTGAGTATCTAGAACAAGTTAACATTTACATGATGAGACACTAAGTAGATCAGTAGCCAATATAGTAGCCTGCATAAATTTCAGTGAACATTGCTTTTGCCAGGAAGAGAAAGGATATTTTATTTCCTACTAAAGAAGAAGCAAATATTTAACTGAAAAGTTGGAAATTGAATCTTGACCTTGGTCATGAGAATGTAAGGCCTTGCTGACAGGTCAAAGCCACTTCCAAGATTTACAAACAAAATTGTGAAACATTAGAGCTCCTTCTGCAAGGCAGGAACTTGTTGATGGGTAGCAGCTAAAAATGGATTATTCTTGTACTTAAAGCAACTGACATTTTGCCTAAATCTATACCTCAGTGAATTATGATGCTCATAACTAATCAAATAATAATTGCATTTACATTATTTTAAATTGCTTTTTTGTACAGGGTTAAAACTGAAGAACTTTTAAAAGCTAATTTTTAAATAATTTCTGAAGAAATTTCCACAAAGTTTATAGCACTCCATACTTTAATTCAATTGGTTGTAAATGTTTATTTTTAATATTGGTAACAGCTCTTAATGTGCCTAAGTCAGCAGTTGTACAAATACCAACCTGTCAGTTCTGTAAAAATGAGCATCTCATTATCATTTCAGATTATTATAAACGCTAATAAAAAAAGTGCTGCTGGTGGTTATAGCAGTTTTAAAGATTTATGCTTGGATTTATAGCAAGAAATGAATCCTTCTACATTGAATGCTTCATTTGAAGTGAGTTGCCCTCTTTACAAAATACTCATTGTGATTAGCTACACTCTCTGAGAAGCAGCCTGCAATTTTGTCTTCTGTCACACCAAGTGTCAGAGTATGACCAAGAAACATCTACCACAGAAATGAATGTGAGAATCTTCCACTCCAGGTGCTGGTCTTGCATTTGTGCAAATTTTGAGAACTATTGCTTGGAGGAAATGCGGTTCAGGGAACGAAGTTTTATAATCCTTCCTGTTTTCTGCCTGTCTTTTTTCCCTGAGATATAAATAGCTAGCTGCCAAATGCTCAAATCATCTATTCCCACACCTTCCTTACATTGGCAGATAGTACCCACTGTTGCAGTGATGAGAACAGTAGTGGGTACCCTATGCCAGGTGATGATCATGTCTATTGGTTTCTGTTAGGTGGTCTTTGACTCTTGGAGTAAACATTATGTGACAAGATGAGACAAATTTATTACAATTACATATGTATATTTACAAGCATAATAACATGTATTGTGTAGTTTAACTTTTAGGTAATAGTTAAGAGTATTATTCTTTTGGCTTTTTCTGTCATCTCTTTTATTATACTCCCCTTCCTCCTTCTGTATTTGCCTACAACACCTGTCCTTTCCAATACATTTCCCATATCCTGTTTTTCCCCATCTCTGTTGTTCCCCAGTTCCCTATCCTGAATATTGTTCTGATTTTTTAATTGGACATTTTCTTTATTTATATTTCAAATGTTTTCCTCTTTCCAGATCTCCCCTTCAGAAACCTCCTTTCCCATGATCTCTCCCCCTGCCTCTATGAGGGTGCTTCCAACTTCCTGCGCTGGCATTCCCCTACACTGGGGCATGAAACACCCTTAGGCACAAGGGCTGCTCCTCCTACTGATGTCCAACAAGGCCATCCTCTGACACAGATATGGCCAGATCCATGGGTCCCTTCTTGTGTATTTTTTGGTTGGTTGTCCAGTCCCCAAGATCTCAAGGGATCTAGACAATTGACACTGTTGCTCTTCCAAAGGGGCTGCAAACCACCTCAGCTCCTTCAATCCCTTCTCCAATTCCTCCATCCAAGACCCCACTCTTAGTCCAGTGGTTGGCTGCAAGCATCTACCTTTGAATTTGTCAGAATCTGGCAGAGCATCTCAGGAGATAGCCATAGCAGGTACCTGTCAGAAAGTACTTCCCAGGATCCACAATAGCATCCAGGTTTGGTGACTGTATATGGGATGGATCTTCAGGTGGGGAAGTATCTAGATGGCCTCTCCTTCAGTCTGTGTTCCACAATTAGTCTCCATATTTCCTTCTGTTAGTATTTGGTTCTTCCATACTTTGGTCTTCCTTCTTCTTGAGCGTCATGTGGTCTGTGAATTGTATTTTGGATATTCTGAACTTCTGGGCTGATATCCACTTATCAGTGAGTGCAAACCATGTGTGTTCTTTTGTGATTAGGTTACCTCACTCAGGATTACAACTAAATTCTTCATAGAGTTAGAAAGAGCAATTTCCAAATTCATCTGGAACAACAAAAAACCCAGAATAGCAAAACCTATCCTCAACAATAAAAGAACTTCTGGGGGAATCACCATCCCTGACCTCAAGCTGTACTACAGAGAAATAGTGATAAAAAACTGCATGGTATTGGTACAGGGACAGGCAGGTAGATCAGTGGAATAGACTTGAAGACCCAGGAATAAACCCAAACACCTAAGGTCACTTGATCTTTGACAAAGTAGCTCAAACCATCCAGTGGAAAAAAAGACAGCATTTACAACAAATGGTGCTGGTTCAACTGGCAGTTAGCATGTAGAATACAAACCAATCCATTCTTATCTCCTTGTAGAAAGCTCAAGTCTGAGTGGATCAAGGACCTCCACATAAAAGCATATACACTGAAACTAATAGAAAAGAAAGTGGGGAAGAGCCTCAAACACATGGGCACGGTGTAAATTTTCCTGAATAGAACACCAAAAGCTTATACTCTAATATCAAGAATTCATAAATGGGGCCTCATAAAGTTGCAAAGCTTCTGTAAGGCAAAGAACACTGTCAATAGGACAAAATGGCAACCAAAAGATTGAGAAAAGATTTTTACCAACCTTACATCTGATAGAGGTCTAATATCCAATATATAAAAAGAACTCAAGAAGTTAAACTCCAGAGGACCAAAGGTAAACAAAGAATTCTCAACTGGGGAATACCAAATGGCTGAGAAGCACCTAAAGAAATGTTCAACATCCTTAGTCATCAGGGAAATGCAAATCAAAACAACCCTGAGATTCTACCTCACACCAATCAGAATGTCTAAGGTCAAAAACTCAGGTGACAGCAGATGCTGGTGAGGATGTAGAGAAAGAGAAACACTCCTCCATTGCTGGTGGGATTGCAAGCTGGTACAACCACTGTGGAAATCAGTTTAGCGGTTCCTCAGAAAATTGGACATATTACTGCCTGAGGACCCAACTATACCACTCCTGGGCATATACCCAGAAGATGCTCCAACATGTAATAGGACATTCTCCACTATGTTCATGGCATCCTTATTTTTAACAGCCAGAACCTGGAAAGGACCCAAATGTCCCTCAACAGAGGAATGGATACAGAAAATGTGGGACATTTACACAATGGAATACTACTCAGCTATTAAAAACAATGAACTCATGAAATTCTTAGGCAAATGGATGGACTTTATTCTGGATTTTATGGTCTATTCCTCGAGCTGGTGTTTCATGACTTAGTTTCTGGGACTTATTGTCTATTCCTGAAGTGGTACATTAACTGCCTTTTTCTGAAGTCAAGCCTGGTCCTTAAAAGGGAGACAAATGTGGTCCTTAAATGGAGACAAATATTGTTTGTATTGTCCTTTCACAATCTTCCTAATGGTGCAACCCATTAATATTGTTCATCATATTGTGATGATCTTCGTGTGTAAAGAATAGATTTGTATACTGTGTATTCATATGCTGATTGCTGTGTCCAGAGATCTCCTTGTAGTCCAGATGTTGGCATTGTCTTGATATATATTTGGATCATATCCTGTGTTAAGGATGTGTGACAACTCTTTTCCATCACTTCTGATTGGTTTATAAATAGCTGATTCATCCCGTAGCTGCGTAGTATAGAATAGGACATGACTTCTATTACCACTCAGGAGGATCCTAGGGAGAGAGACATAAAGAACCAAAGAAAAGGACCAAGAAGATTTGCTATGAGGTTGCCATAAGGAAAAGATGGATGTAACAGAGTGAACCAGGTTAAGACTCAGATTTCAGGTAAAGTACTACGTGCTGGAAAATAGGCAGCCATAGAGGGTTACAGTAGATGAGTATCTGCCCAACACTGTGCCCGCAGATAAATTTATTTGGTCTTCTTGTTATTTATTTGGGAACTAAATGAGTGGGTGTAGACATTCCCTGTCATTATTGGGAACTAGGGAAGAATAGAAAAAAAACCCTAGAATTACATGCACACACACACACACATACACTCACACACACACACACACACATATGTTTATGTATGTGTATATATATATATATATATATATATATATATATATATATATATATATATATATTCAAGTATTTTGTTGTTGTTGTTGTTACTTCATAACTGTGATTCTGCTACTATCATGAATCATAATGTTAATATCTGATGTGCAGAATATCTGATATATAAGCCCAAAGGTGTCATGACTCAATGATTGAGAATCACTGTTCTAGGCAATACATATCTTTAAAACTAAAATGTGTTTGTTGGAGGCAATACATACATGGTTTTTGTTTCTTGATCCATTGTGTCTTTTGACTGGAGAATTAAAGCAATAGATATTGAAATGTATTTCTGAAGTGTGTGTATGTATTAATTGTGGCCATTGTGTTTCTGACTTTGAGTGTTCTTTGTGTTCACAGTGGTATCTTGAGTTTTAATTTAAAGGTTATGGCTTCACATTTCTTTCCAGTCTCTTTGTGATGTAACGTTCATTCCCTTCTTTAGTCAGAAGTACTGCTTCCTGTATTTTCATTAGGTTTGAATTGTTGATATACATTCTTTAGGTTGTCAATGTCATGGAAGATTTTCTTTGTTCTTCAATCATGACAGATAGTGTTGCTGGTCACACTATTCCAGGTGGTCTTCCAGACTCTTTTAGTACTTGTAACGCATTGTTATGTGTTCTCCTGGCTTTCAGAGTTCCCATCGAGAAATCAGCTGTTATTTTCAGAGGTTTTTCTTTATACATGACTTGCATTTTGCCTCTTATAGCTTTCAATATATGTGTGTGTGTATGTATGCAGATAGATAGAGATAGAGATAGAGATAGAGATAGAGATAGAGATAGAGATAGATAGAGATAGAGATAGAGATAGAGATAGAGATAGAGATAGAGATAGAGATAGAGATAGAGATAGAGATAGAGATAGAGATGATATAGATGTAAATGAAATAGATATAGGTATAGATGATAGAGATAGAGATAGAGATAGAGATAGAGATAGAGATAGAGATAGAGATAGAGATAGAGCTAGAGCTAGAGCTAGAGCTAGAGATAGAGGTAGAGGTAGAGGTAGAGGTAGAGGTAGAGGTAGAGGTAGAGGTAGAGGTAGAGGTAGAGGTAGAGGTAGAGGTAGAGGTAGAGGTAGAGGTAGAGATAGAGATAGAGATAGATAGAGATAGGTATAGGTATAGGTATAGATGATAGATAGAGATAGAGATAGAGATAGAGATAGAGATAGAGATAGAGATAGAGATAGAGATAGAGATAGAGATAGAGATAGAGATAGAGATAGAGATAGAGATAGAGATAGAGATAGAGATAGATAGATATAGATGTGTGTGTATGCACATATATGTGTGTGTGTGTGTGTGTGTGTGTGTGTGTGTGTGTATGTATGTATGTATGTATGTATGTCACTTTAGTGATTTTATTATGGTATATAAAGAGGATTTTCATTTTTGGTCCTTTTGTTCACAAACATATTCATTTAATAAAACTTATGAGTTATATATACATGGGTTAACACTTTTTATTATTTTTATTGGATATTTTCTTTATTTACATTTCAAATGTTATCCCCTTTCCCGGTTTTCCCCATTTCCAGAAACCCCCTATCCCATCCTGCCTCCCCCTGCTTCTGTGAAGGTGTTCTTCCACTCACCCACCCACTCCTATCTCCCTGCCCTCAATTTCCCTACAAGGGGGCATCTATGGAGCCTTCATAGGACAAAGGACCCCTCCTCACATTGATGACAAGGCCATCATCTTTGACATATGCAACTGGAGCCATGTGTACTCCTTGGATGATGGCTTAGTCCCTGGGAGCTCTGGGAGGTCTGGTTGGTTGATATTGTTGTTCTTCCTATAGGATTGCAAACCCCTTCAACTCCTTCAGTCCTTTCTCTAACTCCTTTATTGGGAAACCCCACACTCAGTCCAATGGTTGACTGCAAGATTTGCCTCTGTATTTGTAAGGCTTTGGCATGGTCTCTCAGGAGACAGCTATATCAGGCTCCTTTCAGCATTCACTTCTTGGCATCCACAGCAGTGTCTGTATTTGGTAGCTGTATATGGGATGAATCCCCAGGTAGGACAGTCTCTGGATGGCCTCTCCTTAAGTCTCTGTTCTACACTTTATCTCCATATTTGCTCCTGTGAGTATTTTGTTCTCCTTCTAAGAAGGACCAAAGCACCTACATTTTGTCTTCCTTCTTCTTGAGCTTCATGTGGTCTGTGAATTGTATCTTGAGTATTTGGAGCTTTTAGGCTAATATCCACTTATCAGTGAGTGCATACCATGCGTGTTCTTTTGTGATTGGGTTACCTCACTCAGGATGATATTTTCTAGTTCCATCCATTGGCCTAAGAATTCATGAATTCATCATTTTTAATAGCTGAGTAGTACTCCATTGTGTAAATGTACCATATTTTCTGTATCCATTCTTCTGTTGAAGGACATCTATTAAACGTTATCTGTGTTTATTGTATTTGTATGGGTATGTATTTCCTTAGTTTGGGGAAGTTTTTTTTTTTTTTTTTTTTTTTTTGGTGATCTTGTGGAAGATGTGGTCTATACCATTGATTTGGCATATTGCACCCTAGTCTAGGACTATAATTCAAAGGATTGATTTTTTATGGTGTCCCTGTGTATTCCTCATCAATTTTTCTATCTCTTGAATTTAGTTCTCAAATATTGAACTGTCTTTTCAACCATACTTATGTTTTCTTGGGTAACACTAAAGTAGTCATTGTACTTATACTTTCTCTACTTGATTTCATTAGACTGGTGTGTGTGTGTGTGTTCCTACCATCTTTAAACTCCTTGAACTACTAATGAATTTCATGTTATTCTTATAAGTTCTGTGTCCTGGAGTTCATCTAAGTAATTCTCATTGATAAAGATTTGGATAGATGTATCATATTGTTGATAGTCTTATTTATTCAAACTTCTGGTGTATGCTTACCAAATAGGAAGTTAAGAAATTAAATGTAACTACCAGACAATACAGATTTGACCTAAATAAATCAAATGTTAAAGTAGCTCTTCTAATATTTCACAGTTTCCATACATAGCATTAACTTTCTCTAAGAAATGATCAACAGGTAGAGACATTATGTATTTGAATTTCAGACACCATTGAGAACACAAAATGATAAAAACTTCACTGATAAAGTACAGATATCACAAGAAAGAGAGGAAAGAACTCCAAACTTGTAATACCAAAGCACTACACATATTTATATGGCTTATACTTGCTCCTAAAACAACTCCAGGTATTTCTGGTAATTTGCACATCCCTGGTCTACACAATATAATAAGGTGTCATAAATTATTTAACATGTTACCCAATGCATAGATTGTTACTTTAAGTCTCACTGGAACATTTCTCCTGGATTTTATTACCCAATAAATAAGAAAATAAAGCAACAATGACATTTAAAAAAGCAAGAGTCATATAAAAAAAGCAAGGTTTAAGAAGCAAGGTTGCCTTGGGTGGTGTATCTATGAATGATCTATTCTCCATCTGCTTCACCAGCTTCGCAGATGTTCTATTTGAAGAACAGTAGAATAGCATCATTAGCATAAAGTCGAATGTAGCTTTTAAAGGCAAAGACAGTATTGTTAAACATATTTTACACAGGAATTGAATTCCAAATCTCAAGTGTTAATGACTGTATATAAAACTAACTTTCTTTCCGGGTGCTGAATTGTTATGTACTAGGAAGAAGATATTTCCTAATTGTATGTGTTTTGCTTATATAAGGATATATAAGGATAGGCTAAATATCTACTGTTTTGAAATCCAACAAAATAATACAAATAAAGACAACATTTCAGAATATAGCATTACTCAGCCATAAATAAGATGTTTCCATCAAACCTCTCCTCAGAGCTCAGGGAACCCATTGGAAGAGAAGGCGGGAAAGGTATAAGAGTCATACAAGATGGAATATATCAAACAATCAAGGTCTTTAAAGCTCATAAGAACATATAGAGACTGAAGCAGTATCACAGTGCCTATACAGGTCTGAACCATATCATCTGCATATATAGTATAGCTTCTAGTTTAGTGTTTTTACAGGATTCCTGGGTGTTCAAACAAGGGCTTCATGCAGTCTCTTGAGTTCTGTTCCTGCTGTTGGTTTGTAATGTTGATGTGGCAGTTTTTGTTTTAATATATTGTATTTTACTTTGTTATATTTTAGTACTATCTCTTAGAAGCCTGTTCTTTTCTAATGAAAGACAGAAAGGAAGTGGATCCAGATGGGAAAGGAGATGAGGGGGAACTGGGAGTAGCAAAACTAGAACCTTCTCAGCCCCAGTATGACAGCAAATTTGGCCACTCCACGGCACGTTCAAGCCAAAAGTTTGAACATAGAGTCCCCAGAAGTTGAGAAGATGAATGAGAAAGAGATCAATCATATTCTACAGTCATTTCATAGTGCCATGTTGTCTATGAGGTCAAAACACATCATGAAGTGCTAGGGTACATCTTTTTCAGAAGCCAGAAAAGCTGCCAACCTGTCATATCCCAACCAGACTAATAAATCCATTGCAGGGCTCTAGTTTATGTCCCAGCACTTAAATGGAAAAACTGAAGTTCAGGGGTTGGAAGATTTGAAATCAGATGAAGGATGGTGCTTAGTAAAGACCCATGTTGAATTTTTAGGCATGTCTGATTGTCTACAGTTTTATAAGATCATAATGACAAAAAGAACTGATAACAGGCACATTAGAACATTGCAATTCTGTGAACCTTTCAGTGAGTCTAAACATATTCTCAAATTATATGTCCTTTCTTAAGTAAGCACACATAAAGCATCATTTAATAAGACTTTAAAGGAAAACAGTTAAATGTGTCTGGACTGCACCAAAATTTAAAACCTTTGCTACATGAAAGAGCTCAAGTAAGATAAAAGAAAGATTAAGAAGGGAGGAAAATGTTTGCAGACTTTATCTATCACAGAAGACTCATATATACACAAAGAAACACTCCTGCACCTAAGGTGTAGAAAAGGCCATGGAAAGATTGTAAGGGCCAGAGGATCAGGGAGGTTGCTGAGAGATTGCGTCCCCCACTAATGTCAGAATTTATATCCATAAACTCTCATCAACATGACTGCCCAAACCTGAGCTGAACAAAATTAAGATCAATGGAAATGTCAGAGTACATGAGTAAAATTCCATGAGGTCTTAATGCTATATCAAAAATCTATAGGTAACAGAGGAAAACTGGGAGTGGATAAGGAAGTTTTCTCTAGGAAATAGTACATCAATTAGTTGTACAGCACTGAAAATGGTCAGCCATGAAAACATACACATAAAAGCAAATCTTTACAAGAGCAAAAATAAAACAAAAACAAAAAACAGACAATATATAAAAGGGAACAAAGATACAGAGAGGCATCTCCTTGAATACAGTGAGGAGACAGTAAACATATAAATACATAAAAGGAGGCTTTGTGTTGGTAGCCATGAAATAAATACCACCAAGTTTCCACTCTATACTTACTAAAACAAAATAATATTAACAAGAGGGCAACACTAAGTGCGAGAATACAGAGGAATGGGATTGTTCATCCATTACTAATGAAAATGCAAAATTGGAAAGCCATTCTGGAATTGAAAAAGATAATTTCTTCCAAACATCAATTCACCATATGCACCAGTGATACATTTCCTAGACATTTAACCCAAAAATGTAACTATTTTTAAATGCACAAAATAAAACTAAATATAGTGTTAATAGAAGCTTTGGTAGCAATTGTTCTAAATTAAAATCCAGTTTAGTGAAAGGGTAAACAAGTAATAGTGTATCCACAATGTAGAATATTACTCAGTGATGAAAAGAAATGAACTATTGATAACAATCTGTATGAATCTCAAGTCAATACTACTAAATACAAGGAAACTGTATTTTCCAGACCCAGCAGAGAACATCTAAACTTACAGTGCTTTGGGCAGTACATACAAGACCATCACAAGCTGAAACCAGACAAAATCCCAGCATATAGTTGGGAGGTATTGAGCCTGGAATTCCACACATATTTAAGGAAATGTGAACAATTGATAACTACTGGGAGATGGTGAGTGAATTTAATTTAATGCTATGACCTCTGGTATACTACCCATAATCTAATAAAAAACTGTACAGCCAAGGACATATGCCCAGCACAAATTATACCCCATGGGTTTAAAAGGAGACAGAGAATGGAAATAAAACTGCATGAACAGGAAAAATAGAGAAAATAGTACTTTTGTCTTCATTTAGAAAGCTGTGTATTTCAGGCTTCACACCACAGGTGAGCTGTAATTGGAACTTAATAATAATAGCATCAAGTTTAATAAACAGATACTGAGTAAGCAATGGGAAACTGAACAAGTAACCACATACTTAGATAAGATATCCTTGCAGTATGTTCTGCATACAATGAAAATAAATTCGGGATCCCGCCAAGACTAGTCTGCACAGATGTGAGTATGGATTACAAAAGCTAACAGCTTCTGGGACAGGCAGAAGCCATAGAGCTTCTGAGGCAGACCCCGTTTCAGGCTCTGAATATCCAGGCACCTTCCCTGCCAGAGGAGAGGTGCCCGCCCGACCCTGGAGGGTTTTGCCAGAGCACCTGGGGGAGCCATCTCATGGATCCCGCTGAGACTAGTCTGTGCAGGTAAGAGTGTTGACTACAGAAGCTAAGAGCTTCTGGGATAGGCCCTGTTTCAGGCCTTCATCTTCTGCCAGAAGGCAGGTCCCAATGCCAGATATCTGTGCACCTTCCCTGTAAGAGGAGAGCTTGCCTTCAGAGAGTGCTCTAACCACTGAAACTCAGGAGAGAGCTAGTCTCCCAGGTCTGCTGATAAAAGCTAACAGAATCATGAGAGGAACAAGCTCTAACCAGAGACAACTATAACAACTAACTCCAGAGATTAACAGATGACGAAAGGCAAATGTAAGAATCTTACTAACAGAAACCAATACCACTCACCATCATCAGAACACAGCACTCCCACCTCAGCCAGTCTGGGACACCCCAACACACCCAAAAAGCTAGAATCAGATTTAAAAGCATATCTCATGATGATGGTAGAGGACATCAAGAAGGACTTTAATAACTCACATAAAGAAATACAGGAGAACACTGCTAAAGAGTTACAAGTCCTTAAAGAAAAACAGGAAAATACAACCAAACAGGTAGAAGTTCTTAAAGAAAAACAGGAAAACATATCCAAACAGGTGAAGGAAATGAACAAAACCATACTAGACATAAAAAGTGAAGTAGACACAATAAAGAAAACCCAAAGTGAGGCAACACTGGAGATAGAAACACTAGGAAAGAAATCTGGAACCACAGATTTGAGCATCAGTAACAGAATACAAGAGATGGAAGAGAGAATCTCAGGTGCAGAAGATTCCATAGAGAACATTGTTGTAATCAAAGAAAATGCAAAATGCAAAAAGATCCTAACTCAAAACATCCAGGAAATCCAGGACACAATGAGAAGACCAAACCTACAGATAATAGGAGTAGATGAGAATGAAGATTTTCAACTTAAAAGACCAGCAAATATCTTCAAGAAAATTATAGAAGAAAACTTCCCAAACATAAAGAAAATGATGCCCATGAACATACAAGAAGCCTACATAACTCCAAATAGACTGGACCAGAAAAGAAATTCCTCCCAACACATAAATCAGAACAACAAATGCACTAAATAAAGATAGAATATTAAAAGCAGTAACGGAAATAGTCAAGTAACATATAAAGTCCACCCTATCAGAATTACACCATATTTTCACAAGAAGATCCTGGACAGATGTTATACAGACACTAAGAGAACACAAATGCCAGCTCAGGCTATTATTCCCAGCCAAACGTTCAATTACCTTAGATGGAGTAACCAAAGTATTCCATGACAAAACCAAATTCACACATTATCTTTCCATGAATCCAGCCCTTCAAAGGGTAATAACAGAAAAAAACCAAACCATGTCCTAGAAAAAGCAAAAAAGTAATCCTTCAACAAAATTAAAAGAAGACAGCCTATAGGGTTGCAGATCCCTTTAGCTTCTTGGGTACTTTCTCTAGCTCCTTCATTGGGGGCCATGTGATCCATCCAATAGCCGACTGTGAGCATCCACTTCTATGTTTGCTAGGCCCAGGCATACTCTGACAAGAGACAGCTATATCAGGGTCCTTTCAGCATAATCTTGCTAGTGTATGCAATGGTGTCAGCATTTGGAAGCTGATTATGGGATGGATCCCCAGATATGGCAGTCTCTATATGGTCCATCTTTTTATCTCAGCTCCAAACTTTGTCTCTGTACCTCCTAGCTGCATATGTATCAAAAGATGGCCTAGGCGGCCATCACTGGAAAGAGAGGCCCATTGGACACGCAAACTTTATATGCCCCAGTACAGGGGAACGCCAGGGCCAAAAAAGGGGAGTGGGTGGGTAGGGGAGTGGGGGTGGGTGGGTATGGGGGACTTTTGGTATAGCATTGGAAATGTAAATGAGCTAAATACGTAATAAAAATGGAAAAAAAAGAATATAAAGGGCATTAAATTAAATGTACTATAACTAAAATGGTTTAATAAAATCTTGAATGCATATACAGTTAAAAAAAAAAAGAAGACAGCCACAAGAACAGAATGCAAATCTAACAACAAAATAATAGGAAGCAACAACTTTTCATTAATATCTCTTAATATCAATGGACTCAACTCCCCAATAAAAAGACATAGACTAACAGACTGGCTACACAAACAGGACCCAATAGACAGACACTACTTCAGAGTGAAAGGATGGAAAACAATTTTCCAAGCAAATGGTCTGAAGAAACAAGCTGGAGTAGCCATTCTAATATCTAATAAAATCGACTTCCAACGAAGTTATCAAAAAAGACAAGGAGGGACACTTCATACTCATCAAAGGTAAAATCTTCTAAGAGGAACACTCAATTCTGAATATCTATGCTCCAAATGCAAGGGCAGCCACTTTCATTAAAGACACTTTAGTAAAGCTCAAAGCACACATTGTACCTCATACAATAATAGTGGGAGACTTCAACACACCACTTTCATCAATGGACAGATCATGGAAACAGAAACTAAACAGGGACACAGTGAAACAGAGTTATGAAACAAATGGATCTAACAGATATCTAAAGAACATTTTATCCTAAAACAAAACCTTCTTCTCAGCAACTCATGGTACCTTCTCCAAAAATGACCATGCAATTGGTCACAAAACAGGCCTCAACAGATGCAAACATATTGAAATTGTCCCCCATGCAATCTATCAGATCACCATGGACTAAGGCGGATCTTCAATAACAAATAATAGAAAGCCAACATTCATGTGGAAACTGAACAACACTCTTCTCAATGATACCTTGGTCATGGAAGGAATAAAAAAAGAAATTAAAGACTTTTTAGAGTTTAATGAAAATGAAGCCACAACATACCCAAACTTATGGGACAAAATGAAAGCATTTCTAAGAGGAAAACTCATAGCTCTGAGTGCCTCCAAAAACAAACTAGAGAGAGCACACACTAGCAGCTTGACAACACACCTAAAAGCTCTAGAAAAAAAGGAAGCAAATTCACCCAAGAGGAGTAGATGGCAGGAAATAGTCAAACTCGGGGGTAAAATCAACCAAGTGGAAACAAAACGAACTATTCAAAGAATCAAGCAAACAAGGAGCTGGTTCTTTGAGAAAATCAACAAGATAGATAAACCCTTAGCCAGACTCACTAGAGGACACAGGGACTGCATCCTAATTAACAAAATCAGAAATGAAAGGGGAGACATAACAACAGATCCTGAAGAAATACAAAACACCATCAGATACTTCTACAAAAGGCTATACTCAACAAAACTGGAAAACCTGGACAAAATAGACAAATTTCTAGACAGATACCAGGTACCAAAGTTAAATCAGGGTCAACTTAATGATCTAAACAGTCCCATATCCCCTAAAGAAATAGAAGCAGTCATTAATAGTCTCCCAGCCAAAAAAAGCCCAGGACCAGATGGGTTTACTACAGAGTTCTATCAGAACTTCAAAGAAGATCTAATTCCAGTTCTTCATAAACTGTTCCACAAAATAGAAGAAGAAGGTATTCTACCCAATTCATTCTATGAAGCCACAATTACTCTGATACCTAAACCATAGAAAGACCCAACAAAGATAGAGAACTTCAGACCAATTTCCCTTAATAATATCGATGCAGAAATACTCAATAAAATTCTCGCTAACCAAATCCAATAACACATCAAAACAATCATCCATCCTGACCAAGTAGGTTTCATTCCAGGGATTCAGGGATGGTTTAATATACAGAAATCCATCAACGTAATCCACTATATAAACAAACTCAAATACAAAAACCACATGATCTTCTTGTTAGATGCTGAGAAAGAATTTGACAAAATCAAACACCCATTCATGATAAAAGTCTTGAAAAGATCAGAAATTCCAGGCCCATACATAAACATGATAAAAGCAATCTACAGCAAACCAGTAGCCAACATCAAAGTAAATGGTGAGAAGCTGGAAGCAATCCCACTAAAATCAGGGACTAGACAAGGCTGCCCACTTTCTCCCTACCTATTTAACATTGTACTTGAAGTCCTAGCCAGAGCAATTCAACAACAAAAGGAGATCAAGGGGATAAAAATTGGAAAAGAAGAATTCAAAATATCACTTTTTGCAGATGATATGATAGTATATATAAGTGACCCTAAAAATTCCACCAGAGAACTCCTAAACCTGATAAACAGCTTCAGTGCAGTAGCTGGATATAAATAAAATTAATTCAAACAAGTCAATGGCCTTTCTCTACACAAAGGATAAACAGGCTGAGAAAGAAATTAGGGAAACAGCACCCTTCTCAATAGTCACAAATAATATAAAATACCTTGGTGTGATTATAAGTAAGGAAGTGAAAGATCTGTATGATAAGAACTTTAAATCTCTGAAGAAAGAAATTAAAAAAGATCTCAGAAGATGGAAAAATCTCCCATGCTCATGGACTGGCAGGATCAATATAGTAAAAATGGCTATCTTGCCAAAAGCAATCTACAGAATCAATGCAATCCCCATCAAAATCCCAACTCAATTCTTCAACGAAGTAGAAAGGGCACTCTGTAAATTCATCTGGAATAATAAAAAACCTAGGTGGATAAAAGAACCTCTGGTGGAAACACCTTGCCTGACCTAAAGCTGTACTACAGAGCAATTGTGATAAAAACTTCATGGTACTGGTATAGCGACATACAAGTAGACCAATAGAATAAAATTGAAGACCCATAAATGAGCCCACACACCTATGGTCACTTGATCTTTGACAAGGGAGCTAAAACCATCCAGTGGAAAAAAGACAGCATTTTCAACAAATGGTGCTGGCACAACTGGCAGTTATCATGTAGGAAAAAGCAAATTGATCCATTCCTATCTCCTTGTACTAAGGTCAAATCTAAGTGGATCAAGGAACTCCACATAAAACCAGAGACAGTGAAACTTATAGAGGAGAAAGTGGGGAAAATCCTTGAAGATATGGGCACAGGGCAAAAAATCCTGAACAGAACAGCAATGGCTTGTGCTGTAAGATCAAGAATCGACAAATGGGACCTCATAAAATTGCAAAGCTTCTGTAAAGCAAAAGACACAGCCAATAAGACAAAAAGGCCACCAACAGATGGGGAAAGGATCTTTACCTATCCTAAATCAGATAGGGGACAATATATATATATATATATATCCAATATATATAAAGAACTCAAGAAGGTGGACTCCAGAAAATCAAATAACCCCATTAAAAATGGGGCTCAGCGCTAAACAAAGAATTCTCACCTGAGGAGTACAGAATGGCTGAGAAGCAACTGAAAAAAATGTTCAGCATCCTTAATCATCAGGGAAATGCAAATCAAAACAATCCTGAGATTTCACCTCACACCAGTCAGAATGGCTAAGATCAAAAATTCAGGTGACAGCAGATGCTGGCGAGGATGTGGAGAAAAGGGGACAGTCCTCCATTGTTGGTGGGATTGCAAGCTTGTACAACCACTCTGGGAATCAGTCTGGTGGTTCCTCAGAAAATTGGACATACTACTACAGGAGGATCCAACAATACATCTTCTGGGCATATACTCAGAAGATGTTCCAGCTTGTAATAAGGACACATGCTCTACTATGTTCATAGCAGCCTTACTTATAATTGCCAGAAGCTGGAAAGAACCCAGATGCCCCTCAACAGAGGAATGGATACAGAAAATGTGGTACATTTACACAATGGAGTACCACTCAGCTATTAAAAAAGAATGAATTAATGAAATTTCTAGGCAAATGGATGGACCTGGAGGGCATCATCCTGAGTGAGGTAACCCAATCACAAAAGAACTCACATGATATGTACTCACTGATAAGTGGATATTAGCCCAGAAACTTAGAATACCCAAGATATAAGATACAATTTGCAAAACACATGAAACTCAAGAAGAAAGACCAAAGTGTGGACAGTTTGCCCCTTCTTAGAACTGGGAAACAAACACCCAAGGAAGGAGTTACAGAGACAAAGTTTGAAGCTGAGATGAAAGGATGGACCATCTAGAGACTGCCATACCTGGGGATTCATCCCATAATCAACCTCCAAAGGCTGACACCATTGCATACAATAGCAAGATTTTCCTGAAAGGACCCTGATATAGCTGTCCCTTGTGATGCTATGCAGGGGCCTAGCAAACACAGAAGTGGATGCTCACAGTCAGCTATTGGATGGATCACAGGGCCCCCAGTGGAGGAGCTAGAGAAAGTACCCAAGGAGCTAAAGGGATCTGCAACTCTATAAGTGGAACAACAATATGAACTAGCCAGTACCCCCTGGAGTTCATGTCTCTAGCTGCATATGTACCAGAAGATGACCTAGTTGGTCATCAGTGGAAAGAGAGGCCCATTGGTCTTGCAAACTTTATATGCCTCAGTACAGAGGAACGCCAGGGCTAAGAAGTTGGAGTGGGTGGGTAGGGGAGTGTGTGGGGGGGAGGGTATGGGGGACTTTTGGAATAGCATTGGAAATGTAAATGAAGCAAATACCTAATTTTTAAAAAAGGAAAAAAAAAAGAAAATAACATCAATGCATCTAAAGTACATTTGATTGTGAAGTAGACTGTTTTATGGCTTCTTCTATGCATTTTATTATGCTTACCCTAGACATATAAAAAAATAACATATAAAAGAAATGATTCTGCCAAGTCCAGCTTGATGAGTCAATGAGTTTATTGGGGGTACCTACAGGAACATAGGAAAGGTAAAGAATTAATTACAGAAGTATGAGCAACTGCAACAAACTATGCCACTGAAGAATTGCCCTCTTTCCAAGTAATTGTTAAGAACCTCATGAGACCAATATGCTTCATTAATTAGCCTTCCTCACCTTTCATGAGGAAGTGCTAATGGGCTCAGTGATATGGAAGTCTTGGAATTATCATATGTAATCTAACTTAATCAGATAAAAATTAACAAGGTTGACATATAGGGAATAGCCATATATATTTTATTTTATGTTAAAATAAACGGAAAGCATTGCATATGTAAATAAAGTTGCCCACACTATCAGTCTAGGTAAGATCCTTGAAAATAAATAATTGTAAATCTACACATACATAATTATGCATATCACATGTATATACATGGATGGTTGTGTGTTATATAATGTTTTGGTTTGTAGAAGACTGCGTATTTGATAGTGAACTTGTAAGATTACAATAAGATTACTGCAGATCTAAAAACTTCCTACAACTGGTATTGTGACTGTATTTATTCCATGCTTAGATATGATTAGCTACACATTACATTATAACTGCATACAGTATTCAGTAAAGGAACATTCTATAACTGGCATGCAGCTTAGGATCAACAGGTTAGGTCACATACCTTAGACCTACAATACATTTACCAGTCAACTTTGTGAATATATTCTACAGTGTTCACACCAAGATAAAATTATCTAATGATGAATTCCTCAGTATCTCACGGGCATTGTTAAGCCACACACCCCTGTATAAGAATCATTTCACTTAAATATAATGATAGTATCATTTTATATAAACATAGAAACTTAGAAAAATATGTAATATATCACTAATATTTTGGAGGGAAGAATAACAGATATGATTACATTCCATATGCTCACAGGATATAAGATCTCTTCATATATGCACTATATGAAAACAGTTCTAAGAAGAGAGGTGCACATTGAGGCATAAGAAGCAAAGGATAATGGGACCCAGCATGAGCTTGTGAGTGTCACTTCCAGGGTTCAGTCCCCTTCTGAAACAGGTCAGGTGTAGTTTGGGAGCTGGAGAATGAGCATCTTCAAAATACAACTTGAGCCAGAACAGATGCTAATGTTTCTGTGAGATTTTAAGAAAGGATCAGAGCCCTAACCTTGTATCTTTACATTGGTTTCTTCTATCATTACTCTGCATGGCTCCTCCACCCATCTTGACCTGTACCTGGCTCATTCAAACTGCACTTACTTTAATTTTTTAAATTTGTCTTGCATATTCACATCTTCTTTTTATTAATTTCTCTTTTGTGTGCTCAATGTTTAGTTAAAACTTGTATTCCTGGTTTTCTTCCACCCCTCACTAAGAGGCTCCAATCATCTACATAGATTATTACTCTGAGAGCCACTGTCCTGTGGTATTGACTCCCTCAAGATACTGATTACATTTGTGCTTGCATTCCCCTGAAAATTTGAGAGGTTTTTTTTTTCAATTTTTATTAGATGTTTTTTCATTTACATTTCAAATGCTATCCCAAAAGTTCTCTATACCCTCCCCTTACCCCTGCCCTGCTCCCCTACCCACCCACTCCCACTTCTTGGCCCTGGCATTCCCCTGTACTGGAGCATATAAAGTTTGCAAAACCAAGGGGCCTCTCTTCCCAATGATGGCCGACTAGGCCATCTTCTGCTACATATGCAGCTAGAGACACGAGCTCTGGGGGGTACTGGTTAGTTCATATTGTTGTTTCACCTATAGGGTTGCAGACCCCTTCAGCTCCTTGGGTATTTTCTCTAGCTCCTCCATTGGGGGCCCTGTGTTCCATCCAATAGATGACTGTGAGCATCCACTTCTGTATTTGCCAGGCACTGGCATAGCCTCACATGAGACAGCTATATCAGGGTCCTTTCAGCAAAATCTTGCTGGCATGTGCAATAGTATCTGCATTTGGTGGCTGATTATGGGATGGATCCCCGGATGGGGTAGCCTCTGGATGGTCCATCCTTTCATCTTAGCTCCAAACTTTGTCTCTGTAACTCCTTCCAGGGATATTTTGTTCCCTATTCTAATGAGGGATAAAGTATCCACACATTGGTCTTCCTTCTTGATTTTCTTGTGTTTTGCAAATTGTATCTTGGGTATTCTAAGTTTCTGGGCTAATATCCACTTATCAGTCAGTGCAAAATCTCAGAAGATGGAAAGATCTCCCATGCTCATGGATTGGCAAGGTTAATATAGTAAAAATGGCTATCCTACCAAAAGCAATCTACAGATTCAATGCAATCCCCATCAAAATTCCAACTCAATTCTTCATTGAGTTAGAAAGGGCAATTTACAAATCATCTGGAATAACTAAAAACCTAGGATAGCAAAAACTATTCTCAACAATAAAAGAACCTCTGGTGGAATCATCATGTCTGACCTCAAGCTATACTACAGAGCAATTGTAAAAAACAAAAAACAAAACAAAAAACTGCATGGTGCTGGTACAGTGAAGACAGGTAGATCAATGGAATAGAATTGAAGACCCAGAAATGAACCCACACACCTATGGTCACTTGATCTTTGACAAAAGAGCTAAAACCATCCAGTGGAAAAAAGACAGCATTTTCAACAAATGGTGCTGGCTCAACTGGTGGTTAGCATGTAGAAGAATGCAAATTGATCCATTCTTATCTCCTTGACAAGGAAGCTAAAACCATCCAGTGGAAAAAAGACAGCATTTTCAACAAATAGTGCTGGCACAATTGGCGGTTATCATGTAGAAGAATGAGAATTGATCCATTCCCATCTCGTTGTAAAAAGCTCAAGTCTAAGTGGATCAAAGACCTCCACATAAAACCAGAGACACTGAAACTTATAGAGGAGAAAGTGGGGAAAAGCCTCAAAGAGATGGGCACGGGAAAATTCCTGAATAGAACAGCAATGGCTTGTGCTGTAAGATTGAGAAATGACAAATGGGACCTCACAAAATTGCTAAGCTTCTGTAAGGCAAAAGATACTGTCAATAAGACAAAAAGGCTGCCAACAGATTGGGAAAGAATCTTTACCAATCCTAAATCAGATAGGAGACTAATATTTAATATATAAAAAGAGCTCAAGAAGCTGAACTCCAGAAATTCAAATAACCACATTAAAAATTGGGCACAGAGCTAAACAAAGAATTCTCAACTGGGGAATACCGAATGGCTGAGAAGCACCTAAAGAAATGTTCAACATCCTTAATCATCAGGGAAATGCAAATCAAAACAACCCTGAGATTTCACCTCACATCAGTCAGTATGGCTAAGATCAAAAACTCAGGTGACAGCAGATGCTTGTAAGGATGTGGAGAAAGGAACACTCCTCCATTGCTGGTGGGATTACAAGCTTGTGCAACCACTCTGTAAATCAGTCTGGTGGTTCCTCAGAAAATTGGACATAGTACTACCAGAAGATCCATTAATACCTCCCTTGGGCATATACCCAGAAGATGTTCCAACTGGTAATAAGAACACATGCTCCAATATGTTCATAGCAGCCTTATTTATAATAGCCAGAAGCTGGAAAGAACCCAGATGTCCCTTAACAGAGTAATGGATACAGAAAATGTGGTACATTTACACAATGGAGTACTACTCAGCTATTAAAAACAATGAATTTTGAAATTCTTAGGCAAATGGATGTATCTGGAGGATATCATCCTGAGTGAGGTAACCCAATCACAAAAGAAGTCACTTGATATGCACTCACTGATAAGTGGATATTAACCCAGAAACTTAGAACACCCAAGATACAATTTACAAATCACAAGAAAATCAAGAGGAAGGAAGACCAAAGGGTGGATTCTTCATTTTTCCTTAGAATAGGGAACAAAATACCCATAGAAGGAGTTACAGATACAAAGTTTGGAGCTAAGATGAAAGGATGGACCATCCAGAGACTATCTCACCCAGGGATCCATCCCATAATCAGCCACCAAACACAGACACTATTGCACATGCCAGCAAGATTTTGCTGAAAGGACCCTGATATAGCTGTCTCATGTGAGGCTATGCCAGTGCCTGTCAAATACAGAAGTGGATGCTCACAGTCATCTATTGGTTTGAATACAGGGCCCCCAATGGAGGAGCTAGAGAAAATACCCAAGGAGCTGAAGGGGTCTGCAACCCTATAGGTGGAGCAACAATATGAACTAACCAGCATCCCCCAGAGCTCGTGTCTCTAGCTGCATATGTAGCAGAAGATGGCTTAGTCGGCCATCATTGGGAAGAGAGGCCCCTTGGTCTTGCAAAATTTATATGCTTCAGTACAGGGGAACGCCAGGGCCAAGAAGTGAGAGTGAGTGGGTAGGAGAGCAGGGCAGGGGTCGGGGTGGGGTTCAGGGGATTTTCGGGATAACATTTGAAATGTAAATGAAGAAAATATCTAATAAAAAAATTTAAAAAAATAAAATTTTATAACGTGCACCTTGGTTTTGATGACCATAATTTCTATATTTTTCACCTGTTATCAGACAATTGAAGACATGGGATTGTTCATTCCTAGGCCTATGAACATGAACTTGTTTAACCTTGCCAGTAAGATGAAGACATTGTTCCTGAGATATCTGGACTAACACAACTGTTTACAACAAAAGTCCCCAGCCACCCTGGGGTCTGGGACCTTGAGTTTAGTTTCTCCCTATGAGTAAACAGAGTCTGAAAACAAAATGATAGACCTTAGAATAAGTTTCTTTTTGTTGTTCACAGTAATCACAGTGATACCCATTCTCTACATCCACAGCCAGAATGACCATCTGGCTGTCTTGTTCTAAATTCCAAATTTCTATCCTCCAATCAAGTAGTGCCTCCTCATGGAAGGCAGAAAATTGAATGATGAGGATGGTGAGAGTCCATTTTCTACCTCTCTTTGAAGTAGAAGACTCTTACAGAAGGTAAATATGGAAGCAAACAGAGAATTTGATCTTATTTCTTTAAAGTAATTAAGTCCCATTAATTTCTTATTTCTACCCTAAACTTCTTGGGGAAAACACAGTCAATATCTTCTGACAGCATAATATTAAGGCTTTGTGTTTTAAGAGTTTACTGTGGGGTCTGGATTCAAGTGTTCTTGATTTTTCAGCTCTCTCTTTTAACTGTTGTTTTCTTCTTCATAAAACATAAACTGGGTTGCAGTTATAAGATGCCCTGTTTGTCTCATTTACCTTCCCCACTGAAATATTGAAGTTTCTGAAGGGAATTATCAATGAGACCCATTATAAATGCATGCTCTCACTGCATTGTATTCAGAACTTCATGAAACTTAGCTCTGTCCCATGCAGTTCAGAAGAGTTCAGAAAATGAGCAGAAATCTATGGAACAGCTTTAAAACTCTAAGGTTGAACTCAAACCAGCATGAGTGCTGGGTCTTCTTGCAATTGAAAACCGTACCCAGTAACAAAGAAAAGTCATACAACAAAATCATCAGCAAGACAGGACTCTTATGGCTTGCATTCAGGAAGACAACCTTAGGTGAGTGTACAACACCCAACAAGAAAGAAAACAGCAGGAGATACCAATGTTTGTGCAGCAAAGACTGGTCAGAAACCTGTTTCCTTCAGATCATTTATACTTTTATTAACAGTTATGCTATATGGCACTTCAGTGCTTTGGATGGCCCTCAAACTACCTGCTACACTCTGCTTAGGAAGGTCTTACAGATACACAGATCTTTTCACCAACTTCCAGCTTTGTGGTTGTCTGTTTTTCCTGGTCACAGTACACAGAAATGGCAATGGCTTACAGCTTTCTGTTCTACCTATAAGAAATGACCTCTTTCCTCAAGCAACATGAGATGCCATCTCTTAAAACTCGATGATAGTCCATCTTCATGGCTTCATGGGACCAGGTGTTTGTTCTGAGAGCACAGGAACCCACATCAAGAAAGGGGCCTCTTCAGTTTCATCATGAAACTGAAGAAGAACGAAGACCAAAGTGTGGACACTTTGCTCCTTCTTAAAATTGGAAACAATCACCCATGGAAGGAGTTACAGAGACAAAGTTTGGAGCTGAGACAAAAGGATGGACCATCTAGAGACTGCCATATCCAGGGATCCATCCCATAATTAGCCTCCAAACGATGTCACCATTGCATACACTAGCAAGCCTTTGTTGCAAGGACCGTGATATAGCTGTCCCTTGTGAGACTAGGCAGGGGCCTAGCAAACACAGAAGTGGATGCTCACAGTCAAGTATTGGATGGATCACAGGGCCCCCAATGGAGGAGCTAGAGAAAGCATCCAAGGAGCTAAAGAGATCTGCAACTCTATCGGTGAAACAACATTATGAACTAACCAGTACCCCAGAGCTCTTGACTCTAGCTGCGTATGTATCAAAAGATGGCCTAGTCGGCCATCACTGGAAAGAGAGGTCCATTGGTCAGGCAAACTTTATATGCCACAGTACAGGGGAACACCAGGGCCAAAAAATGGGAATGGGTGGGTAGGGGAGTGGGGGGGGGTGTGGGGGACTTTTGGGATAGCATTGGAAATGTAATTGAGGAAAATATGTAATAAAAAAATTTAAAAAAAAAAAGAAAAAGAAAGGGGCCTCATAGCCAACTCCAATCGTCACACCATTCCTGTATCCATTACCAATATTATTGGTAACATAGATGTTACCAATAATATTAAAGTGAAGGCTGTTCATGAATTCAAGAGAAATGTATGTTACAGCCACTGACTTGCTCTAGGTGGAAATGAAAGTAACCTAGAATCACAGGCCGAGATGAGTAATTCTGCAGCTGTTCCCCCAGTCTTGGTCTCAATTTTATATAATAAAAATATTTTTATTATATAAAATTGAGTATGGAATATTATACAGATATTTCCCAGAAAGTTATCAATGGTTCCTTGGGTTTAGGGATGATGGTGGCAGCCCCCTAGAAATTCTGTATACAGGTTACATGGGGATGATTTTGTAGACAGAGAGATGCGGTTTCAAAATTATAAAGACTTCAGGGTCAACAATATGACCTCATGTTTGCCATTTTATAAAACTGTATTGTCTCACATATATCTGAATAATACTGATTTTGTAACCACAATACTGCCATCCCCAACCTCACCAGAGAGTGGTGGTTGGGAGATATATTTTAAAAAAAAATGTGCTTGCTGTAAAATTTGTATGCCTGATATTGTATAATTCCTTTTTTTCTGTAATAAATCTGCATTACTCTATGTCACAAGAAAATGTTGGCACAAGAAAATGGAGAAACATTTACCTACTCCCTCCCCATGCATTTTGTAACCCAATTTCCTTCTATGATTTCAATAAAAGACTGGGGCTGAGTCAAGTTTGAATGAGCACCCTGACTCCCTAGTTCAAGGGCTCACACACCAAAAAAAAAGCATCCTGTCAGCATTGTAACTCAATTGAGTGTTTTATTATGTGCCTACCATGTGTCCCGAGTCCTTGATGATTCCCCTGACTCTTGTTGAGGCTAGATCCCAGCATGAATCTATACTGCTAATAAAGACAACAAATGGGACCACATTCATAAAACAATATAACCTCATGGACAATATTAGGTACAGTTGTTAAACCTGACCGAAGGACTTCACATATAGACCTTTAATCTTCAAACACCAAAAAGGCCTATATTGATATTCTTTCTATATAAATATTCTTCCCAGTTTGAATTACAATAAAATGTGAGAACAACTTCAATGCCCAGTAAAAAACAAAAACAAAAAACAACAATAACAAATTTGGATAGAGTATATTCATACAATAGAATACTAAATTCGCATAACAATTAAGAATTTTAAATTTAATTCCAATAATTTTATGATGTTATATTAATAAAATATTGAGTGAAACAAATCCAAGGCCCATAAGTGTAGGGTTAGTTTAATAAACATAATACAAATTAGAGTGACCTGAGAAGAGAAAGTATCACTTCAAGGATTGCTTCCTATTGACCACTGGGCAAGCGTGTGAAGAATTCTTAGTTAATGATTGATGTATAAGAGCCCAGCCCACTGTGGGTAGTGCTAGTCCTGAGTAGGTGGTCCTGGGCAACATAAGAAAGCAAGCCGAGCACGAGCACGCCACTGAGAGATCAAGCCAGTAAGCCACATTCCTTCACAGATTCTGTTTTAGCCACTGCCTCCTGATTGCTGCCTTGAGTGCCTACCATGGCTATCCTGAGTAATGAAAAGTGACCCGAGGATTATTAGATGAAGGAAGCCCTTTCCTCTTTTAGCTGATTTTAATCATAGTTTCTTAACACAGCAAAGAAAACCAATGTAGGACACTATAACACTTATAATTACCCTTATTAATGCATCATAGAATAAACATTATCTCATTTTATGTCCACATGATTGTAAAAGAAATGATAGAAATCTCAGTGATAATGATTAGATAGTAGGAGCTGACCATTGTAAATAGATAATAGAAATAAAAAATATTTATATCTTTAATATTTTAGTTTCTGTCTTAGTCAGGGTTTCTATTCCTGGACAAAACATCATGACCAAGAAGCAAGTTGGGGAGGAAAGGGTTTATTCAGCTTACACTTCCATACTGCTGTTCATCATCAAGGGAAGTCAGGACTGGAATTCAAGCAGGTCAGGAAGCAGGAACTGATGCAGAGGCCATGAGAGATTTTACTTACTGGCTTGCTTCCCCTGGCTTGCTCAGCCTGCTCTCTTATAGAACCCAGAGATGGCACCACCCACAAGGCGACCTCCCCACTTGATCACTAATTGAGAAAATGCCTTACAGCTGGATCTCATGGAGGCACTTCCCCAACTGAAGCTCCTTTCTCTGTGATAACTCCAGCCTGTGTCAAGTTGGCACAAAACTAGCCAGTACAGTTTCTAAATTTCCTAAACTTCTGGCAAAGAGTACATTTTATATTGTCCACACAATGTGAAAAGAATCAGAAATAGTTTTAACTATTAGTCCTGCTCTGTTTTAGCAGACATTTAGATGAGTAAGCTCTAGTTGCACAAAAAAAGTTTTAAAGTGTTCCTTTTTATTAATCTAGTTCTACAGCTACAATCAGAAACATTGACTTATTGCTGCTAAAATTGTTTAAAAAAAAAAGAAAGAAAGAAAAATGATGGTAGGTCAGTGGTGGCACATGCCTTTAATCCCAGCACTTGGGAGGCAGAGGCAGATGGATTTCTGAGTTTGAGGCCAGCCTGCTCTACAGAGTGAGTTCCAGGACAGCCAGAGCTATACACAGAAACCCTGTCTTGAAAAACCAAAAAAAAAAAAAAAATTATGTGTGGTATTTCTAAGACATATTGTCAATCAAACTATTTCTAGAAAAGTTCATATTCTAGAAGAAATCATTTTATTTTTCTCTCCAGTGGCTTTTATTCTTAATTTTTCTTTAGCTTTGAAAATACTATATATACAAACAATAAAATATGATCATATCCACCCCCCCAACATCTCCTGTAACATAACATCTCTAACATTCTCCCTCCCTGTATGGTTTGCCTTTTCTTCCACTTTTATTTTCCATAAAGGTTAGAGAATGAAAGGAGTACTCACAGAGTCTATTATCCTCTCCTTCATTACCATCCCATCTGTTCCTCACTATCATTACATCTATAATAACTGTATCCATATCCCAGTGCATAGAGCAATTACGTAGGAATCTCAATTTGTTTAATCTCATATTACTAAGTCAGAAAGCATCTACCTTTTGGTTCAGTTTGCAGATCACCCCAAGGATTGCATGGTTTCATGAATGAAAAATGGCAAAATAGAATCATAGTAATTGTGTAAGAGTTAAAATAGAAATCTCTTGGCAAAGTAACTTTCACTTATAGACTGCTTTTCTATATTTTTCTTCCCCCCCCCCAAACTCAGATTTACTCTATGATGTGTGTGTGTGTGTGTGTGTGTGTGTGTGTGTGTGTGCATTCACATATAAATATGCAACTATGGTGACATTAGTGTGTCCTTTAAAACTTGGTATGAACTCTTCCGAGCCTTTCTCCTCACTGCTGATGGGCTTTTCCTCAGAATTTGGATTTATTCATTTCTCAGCTTGATGTTCTTTGGGAGAATCTGTGTCATGCCACCTGCTACTAAGGACTCAGGGTTTGCCTTTCCTAGCTAGCTGCTGGAAATGGATCTGAGCTGAGAAACACCCAAGGAGTTTCCCTAGGCTAGAATAATGTCTGTATCCAAAGCCACATCCCCTTCCTAGAAGAGCCTCCTTCTGAGAATTTACTGAAGAATTGAAACCTGAGAACCTTGTGAAGAGGTCAGGTAAGGAACACTTTAGAAAGGTCATAGAACACTTAGACACTCCTTCCCTTGGGAAAGGAGAGACTAATTAACATTTCTCAGACCAAGGGAGCAGGGACCAACCATCATCCACCTGCAGGTGGGAGAGGCCCAGAGCACTTAGACACATTCCACAGGAAGCATGGGACCATTGGCCAACTTCAGACAAGGTCCTTGCCACCACATTCCCTAAAGACCAATTAGTTTAAAAAGTCACACTGTTCTGCCAATCACGTTGTACCTGATGGCTGTTGCCCTGAAAACTGTATAAAAGCTCACCAAAAGAACTGCATGGGGAAGGGGGGGGGGCAGAAAGGGTGCTCTCCACCTCTTCTTCTGTGTAGGACAACCCCAGTGTGTTGGAACAAGAAATTCTTCTTGCTTTTTGCATCATTTCTGGGCTCCTCGTGGTTCACTCAGGGGGTCCCAGGTAAGCTAAGGCTGGCCAGTTTTACACTTGCTTCTTCTAAAGGTAAATCTGAAGTGCAATTTGAAATACAGCCCTCATTTTCTTCAGTCTACCTCACTTGCCATTCCCTTACAAATGACTGTAGACATGTTCTGCAAATGCTCCCATGAAAATAAATCTGATTCAGCGTTGGCTTCCTGAGGAGCTCTTCATAACGTTATAGTCTGAGGGTGCTAACAGTAAATGGGCCCTGACCATAGGTCATCCCAGTCAGATGTCTAAAAATACAATAATTACTCTTAAATGGAGTAAGAATAATACAGTAAAGTAGAATGGGATACCAATGACAAGGAATGCATTGAGAAAGATATTTGATATATTCGATATACCTTGGTATTTGATATATTTGATATATATCTGAAGTGCAAATTAGTTTATTTGGAAATGTTTTCCTGCAATAGAGGATTAACTGTCTGGTAGCAATCATATTACTTAGAAATAATCGCCTGCTTGAATTGTTATTGAAACTTTGGAAAATGCATGGCAGAGAGACCACTGAAGATGGAATAGATCAAAAGCTCAGAATAAGGGGCATGATAGATAGAATGTGACAGAAACACAACTAATTGTCTATGTTATGTGTAAAAGAGGCAGCTACCTTATCAAGAATTACTAAATATTAGTGTTTTGTAATTCAAGGCTGATAGAAGGTGATGTTACAGATCGAGTATTTTGATAGCAATAAAGATTAAGTGAAACCCCAAAATGATAGGGATTTGGGGAATGAAGCTAAATATCTGAAACAACGGGAAAAGTTTAGTGATAACCACAGGGTTATTACAATAGCCAAATATGTACAAAGGAACAGAAAGTATCATCTAAATAGCACAGTTGGGCAACCAGGGTGTGGTTCTTTCCACTTAATCATCTCCTGAAAGCAGACAGTGAGAGGAATGAGGATAGCTGCTCCAGTGAGACATCACTTTTCAAGTCTTAAAGTCTAAATATTCATATCCAAACTGAAGAAGAGTCCAGGTCCCAGGAGGAAAAACATGGCAACATTGTGGCAAAATCCTTTCTGAAAGAATGCAGGATGTTTTACTTAAGTAATCACACAGTGAGAAAAAAATCCAACTATCTAAATAACTGTAACTCAGTGATCATGGGAGTACTGAAGACCAAGAGATAACATAGACACACACAGTCACACAGACACAGACACAGACACACACACACACACACACACACACACACACACACACACACACACACACAAATATACACCCCTAATGTTCCACATCTGCTAGGCCCCTATCCCTCAATGTCTCAAAAGCTTCACAGTCTCCCAAAATACTGCAACCAGCTAAGTACTCAAACACATGCCCCGGTGGGGATCTTGCCACACTTGACTCATAACAGTTAACTAACACAGAACTGTGTCCTTATAGCATTTTACTGGTCTCTAAAAGTGTGTTTCAGGTCACCTCAATGAAGTCTTACTTTAGGGAAATGGATTCAAGGAAAACTTAGACATAAAGTAACTTTTTTCCTAGCCTTGCTTTTTGTGGAAATAAAGCCTAAGTAACCATTCATTTAAGTTCATACAGATGCTACGTTTTTGTATTTTTGTTTTATTTATTTTACTTTATTTGTATTGTTGAACTATGTATTTTGCATTTTTCTTTTCCCTAAACCTTTTTATCTCTTGCAATAAATGTCTCAACCTCGAAAGATATATAACGTCCACAGTAATCCTTATATTCCTATTCTATATACTCATAGTTATAATGATCCTTTATTGATTAGGAAGGACAGTTATACTTTTCTCAGGATAGGTAACACTGGCTCTCACACACACACACAAAAAAAAGTGTGATTTACTTGTAAATCATTGTGATGCTTCTGGAAAACTGCGTTACTTAATTTACCCTCAACAACACATTTTGCTCTTCCAAGAGGAATCAAACAAAATTCAGCACATGAGTTACACAATTTGTTCTAGAGAAATCCTCAGGAGCCATATGCATTTGCATCCCAGAGTTGCTTGAATAAAGACTTAGCACAGTCACAGAAAGCGTCAGGATGCAGTGTTGTGCTTCCAGCCTGTCAGAATTCCATGCAAAGCACCTCATAAGTCTGTCTTCCATTGGCAGCCCTACACCTGTCGGTGTTGACCGTCCATAGGCTTCCCAGATGCTCTTTGCCAACAGAAGGAAAGTCAGAATTGCTTGGCAGTTTGAGATAAAGGCTATGTTGTCCATAGCCATGGAAACCCGGTCCCTTTCTTCTAGGTGTGCCAAGTAGATCTTTTATGTGGACCCTGTGAGAAGTACATTTTTGTATCTTTATTTCTTATCCTACAGGTATGGTGACTTTCTTTGATAGGCTTAGAGCGTCCTTATTACAGCACTGAAATTCCCTTATTCTAGAAACATCTCTCTATATACAAACTGGCACAATTACTGACTTGTCTTCATGATTTTCTCTATACAGATGAGTTTAACCATGACCTTTTTCATAACCTAGAATCACCTGGGAAGAATCTTGGTAAGAAATTGTCTAGACCAGGTTGGCCTTTGGACACGCCTATAGGGAAGAGTCTTAAATTGTTAATCAAATTGTAGGAAGACCCGACTCACTGCAGGTGGCGCTATTACTGAGGCAGGGGTTCCTGAGTAAGAGAGGAGAAAGTGAAATAAAGAGTACACAGCAAGCAACTACATTTATCCAAACACTTGAACAAGAAGCACCCATTTAGTTAAATGACAGCTCGTGTAAAAATAAACCGTGAACAGAGCTGAAAACCTCCATTGACCTGTTCCACCGGAGACCTATTTGATCTCATAAAAACATGTTCTATGGAGCTGTCCTCCCTGGGTTCCCATGAAAGAGCTAGGGGCATCAAGCTCAGGAACTGAATTTTTCCTCTCTGATATTAATCTTCTGTAGAAAGCTAATTATACCTGAGAAGATGGTTTTGGTACAGGCAATTGTCAATTTTGGTATTTGTTCAGAATGCCAATCAGGTAGCAATTAGCACTTGTAAGTTTAGGTCAGCTCTGCTGAGTCAGAATTGCCAAAAATCATCGATTTGCTAAGACATCACTGCCTGGCTTTTTTGGGGGTAATCAGAAGTGACTTCATATTGTTCATGGAGCCCTAGTCCCTTCTACAGGAAACCCCGAGGTCCGTCTGATCTGGGGCAGTCGGCCATGTACTTAGATATTATGATGTTCTAATATTAACCCCTTCCATCCATCTATCCATCTATCCCCTCTCTTCACTTGACACATCATATAAGGACTACTCTACTGACTGATCTGTCATGGAAGCCCTGCCTACCTGTAGGTAAGTGGATCTACCATATAGGTGAACTCTGTGCCACAGAATGTCTGCTCTGAAAGAGGTTATAACATCTTCTTCAATGGTCTTTATTTCAGGATTTAAGATCCACAAAGAGGTAACAAGTTAGGTTTTGTTTTTTGGTTTTTTTTCCAAGAATTTGCTGTTAACAGATCAACATCTAGTTGCCAAGCACAATGTTATTAGAAGGATAAGGCTTCATGTGGAGTTCGTACACCTGGCCTTAATACTCAGAAGGTAGATAGAGAACATGGGCTTGTGTCTCCTTCAACTACATAGGGTCAGAAGCTGAGCAATGTGTAGACTCCCAAACTGATAGAGGGAAAACCAGAAGCACCACACACATTTTTGTCAAAGACACCATTGAGCACACCTACAAAGTAAACAAAATGTTCTCTTCTTTTGCCTAACTGTATGTGATATGTTTATAAAAAGATAAAGAGGGAAGTTTTGGTTGAAGTATAGTCAGGTATGAGGGAAGGGGTACCTCTTTGGGTCCATGTTGAGACACCCCTTCCCCCTGAGGGATCAGCCACAGATGGTATAGTATAGAACAGAATTTACTCAGGGCATGGGAAGGAGAGTCAAGAGGGTAGTAGAGGCAGAGAAAGAGAGAGAGAGAGAGAGAGAGAGAGAGAGAGAGAGAGAGAGAGAGAGAGAGAGAGAGAGAGAGAGAGAGAGAAAGTAAGAGAAAGTAAGAGAAAGTAGAGGCAGAGGAAAACCATGAGTATGGGGAGAGAGATGGGAGAAGAGGAGTGGGGAGAGAGATCAGGAGCAGGAAAGCAAGAGCAAGAGAGGAGCAAGAGAGAACAGAGAGGGCAAGCAGCCCTTTTATAGTGTGTCAGGCATACCTGGCTGTTGCCAGGTAACTGTGGGGCAAAGCATACCTGGCTGTTGCCAGCTAACTGTTGGGTGGAGCTTAGATAAAATGCTAATAGTATGTCTTTTGATGCTCTGCTTAGAGATCAAAAAAAGAAGAAACTATTTTTACTAGAGAAATCAAGGGAGAGTAACAACCTCACTCTTTAAATCTCCTGGGGGATGGTTGTAGAAACTCTGACTCTATACAATTTTGTCAGTTGGTCTCATTCACCTCTGTATGATTCCTCTGAACATACAATACCAGTCTCCCAGGCCTAACCCCCTTAGAGTCCCTATACATCCTGCATCCAGGAAAGTATTCACAAGGTCCTGTATGGGAAGGACCTTTGTCTAAACTATGCAAGACCATAGATATAATCCCGAACAATAAAAGGAAATCAAATCTCAAAAGTTACATTTTCACTCATTTTTTTTTGTTCTCATGTCAAGGCAGCTACTTGGCTTTCTCAGAAGTGTGTAAAAAGCCTGTGTTTGACTCCATCTTACCTTATAACTGAATCTAGTTAACAGCAAGGCTAGTTCTGTAGGGGAGTGAGAACATTCAAGTGTGACATACTATTTCCATTACTAAACCTCAGCCTGCATCTATTTTTGTCTCAGCAATATTTGGAAGAGCCTGTAAATATATCTAGGTGCATTGATCACTGAGCTTTGCCAACTTGTGGCCAGAAGGGAGACAATCTGCCTTCTGAAAAATGAAACTCAAGTCAATACCATCTTTGCAGGCACTAAGTCAAAACCTTCCAGGGATGGACCTCATGGTTCATTCACATACTTGAGCATAGTAAAAGTTGGGAAGGTGTTTCTACATGACAAATATCACAATAAAACTTTAAGTTTAGCTACAATGATCCATAGCAAGGTGGCAAAGCACCTTTAAGCTTCACAAAAGAATGAGTTCTATTGGCTGGTAAACAGGGATCAGGGCTATGACCTATTGAGTTTATCTGTGATAAACATAAGAGTAGATTATATTGGTGAAGGATGCAAAGCCTCTTTCATACGGATGAATTCTATTCGCTGAGAGACAAAGCCTCTTAAGGCTTAAACAATTCTCAGGGTATTGGGGTGATTCACGTGGCTGTTGGCTCTGAATCGAATAATGAAAGACCACCAGGTTTTCCAACATTTACTCCAGGCTTCCTGAAGAAAAGTCAGCATTCATATTTTGTTGAAGAAAATAGGACCACATGATTGACAATCCTGTTTTCCCCAATGCTTAGTCTAAGCTGGGCTTCTGACAAATATTGTGCCAATTTTTATAGAAGTATGCCATTATTAAAACCTACAGAAGTTATTTCACCCCAATCATATATGTTCTAAAACATAAAAAAATAGGTAAAGCAAGCAAAATTGCATAGTTTTTACACTAATTTACTATGATAAGCACACTACTAACTTGTTATAATCATATTCTAAATATTCATATGGCAATATGTGGTATCTAACTCATCTCTTCTTGATAAGGTTTTTTGACTTAAATCCAGGCCTTTTGCATGCTACCTATATGTCCCCCTGATCCTTTATTCCAGATCTTATAGATTTTCATAAATGAATGAAAGAAACCTTTTACTTGACTCAGAATTGGACACTTCTAGCTCACACAACTTTTGAGTAAGCTTAAGGAGTATTGTTTACACACCAAACATGGGCCGTCATTCTGAACAGGCTTGTTACCTCAGAAAATGTCCAACATTCCTCCTACTATTTGCATTTGTGAAATTTCCCTGACCCTTTTTTATCTCTTGAAGTATTTCTATAACGTGCATACTAACAATTTTGCCTGTGAAAAGTTGAACAGTTTGCTTATAATTCAACTAACTCCAAAAAGCCTTGGAGAGATCTTCAGTCTATACACCACTTTTGAGTCCTTAAAAAAATCCTAGAGCATGCACAGTTTAGAAAATTCCTTGGAATATTAAACCCCGTCAGACTTCATTTCCAGTGTGGATGCTGTGACTCAGGTCATTTGCATAATCCTTAAAGACTGAACTCCTAGCTGTCTGACTTACTGGTCTTGTGCTAACAAAGGCCCAATTACCCTTTGTTCTCAATCTCCTCCCTATGAGACTTTGATTTCATAGAAAATTTAATGATTACAAAATCATTTTGACCACTGGTAAATCTATTAAGAATTAAGATGGTTCTTATCAATGCAGAGATCAAGAGTGTGGTACACTTCAACAGTAGGATTCTTTTATAGACCATAGCGTTGGCCATTGAAGTAAATATGTGTTTGTGGTGTATCTTACGTTTACACTGGTGTGATTACTCCACTGAAGTGCAGTGATTTGTTTATAGTCAATAAACCAAAATGAGGCAAATGATATTTGTTTCATCCTCATCTACAAAAGCTGATTCAGTGTTAATGCTTTTGTTGAACTTGACTCAAAAGATGAAGTCAAATTTACCTGAAATAAGAGAGAAATGATGTGACACAAATGTAGTGCAATATTTCAAGTCAAACCTTATTGGGATGTAGAAAGGATTACAATATATGGATTCAAATAGTCCTTAGGTAGCCAAGGATAGTTTCGTGTGGCTTAATAGATCCTCTTTTGGGTACAGAAAGGAAGAAAGTATTCCTGTTGGGGTTAAAGGTAGAGAAAATCCAGCCACTCTGCAATAATCTTGGGGCAGTTGGAGGAAGATACATGTGCAGTTTATGTCACAGTAGAACAGTGGAAAATGCTCCAAGAGGTATAAAGAATTATAGGGTCTGTATGATACATCAAAATAAGTAAGAACAATTAAGGATTAAATTATTGAAGTCAGAAGTTGAAGTCACTATAATCTACTATAAAAGCCTATGGAATACAGTGGCCAGACGCTGGTGATAGAACTGGACTGACAAACTGTATGACAGTAGGGAGGTATCACTGAAAGGATAAGACATGAAGGGTCATATCTGGTTTTCATTTTATTCATGAAAGAAATTCCAGACACTAACTCAAAGCAAGAACATGAAAGAAAGAACTAAAGCAGAAACCATTTATGAATGCTGATTCCTAGATTCTTTTCTGCCTTGCCCAGCCTGCTTTTTTATACATCCAGGATCACCTCCCCAATGATGGGGTTGCCAAAGGGTCCTGGATCCTCCCACATTAATCATTAATCAAGAACAGAAAATTGGACATAGTACTACCGGAGGATCCAGCAATACCTCTCCTGGGCATATATCCAGAAGATGCCCCAACTGGTAAGAAGGACACATGCTCCACTATGTTCATAGCAGCCTTATTTATAATAGCCAGAAGCTGGAAAGAACCCAGATGCCCCTCAACAGAGGAATGGATACAGAAAATGTGGTACATCTACACAATGGAGTACTACTCAGCTATTAAAAAGAATGAATTTATGAAATTCCTAGCCAAATGGATGGACCTGGAGGACATCATCCTGAGTGAGGTAACACATTCACAAAGGAACTCACACAATATGTACTCACTGATAAGTGGATATTAGCCCAAAACCTAGGATACCCAAGATATAAGATACAATTTCCTAAACACATGAAACTCAAGAAAAATGAAGACTGAAGTGTGGACACTATGCCCCTCCTTAGAAGTGGGAACAAAACACCCTTGGAAGGAGTTACAGAGACAAAGTTTGGAGCTGAGATGAAAGGATGGACCATGTAGAGACTGCCTTATCCAGGGATCCACCCCATAATCAGCATCCAAACGCTGACACCATTGCATACACTAGCAAGATTTTATCGAAAGGACCCAGATGTAGCTGTCTCTTGTGAGACTATGCCGGGGCCTAGCAAACACAGAAGTGGATGCTCACAGTCAGCTAATGGATGGATTACAGGGCTCCCAATGGAGGAGCTAGAGAAAGTACCCAAGGAGCTAAAGGGATCTGCAACCCTATAGGTGGATCAACATTATGAACTAACCAGTACCCCGGAGCTCTTGACTCTAGCTGCATATGTATCAAAAGATGGCCTAGTTGGCCATCACTGGAAAGAGAGGCCCATTGGACACACAAACTTTATATGCCCCAGAACAGGGGAACGCCAGGGCCAAAAAGGGGGAGTGGGCGGGTAGGGGAGTGGGGGTGGGTGGGTATGGGGGACTTTTGGTATAGCATTGGAAATGTAAATGAGCTAAATACCTAATAAAAAATGGAAAGAAAAAAAAAACAAAAAACAAAAAAAAAAAACAAAAAACAAAAAAAAAAAAAGAAAATAGCTTACTCACTGGCCAATGTGATAGAGGTAACTTCTAAATTAAGATTTCCTTGTTCCAGGTATTTCTATGTTTGTATCAAGTTGACAAAAACTAAACAGTGGCCAGAACTATTTACAGTAACACCACCCTTTATCCATGCACTTTAATTAAAGAAGAAATCCACATCCACACATGTGCCCTGGGAATGATGGGTCCTGATCACTGATTTTGCTTCACTTTCAAAAAGAAAAGGAACTCATTTGATCACAATTAGAAGCACAGGCATGAAGTTTATGGTCACTCCTTATGTAGAAATCACAATTGTTTCAAGATACCCATTAGGCCCCACTTCTTAAGGACTTTTACAGTATTACAGTATAGAAACAAAGAATCTAGCCTTTGGGGTAACATTCAAGACCCAAACAATAGAAAATATACATAAAGTATCATTTTAAATACAAACTAGAGATATAGCTAATTATTTTCTCAACTGGTAGCTATTAAGAAGCTGTAAATTCTGTATATAGTATTCTGGAATACTTCTGTCCAATATTTTAAAAGATATTGAACAAACCACTTATGACACAGTTTATGGAAATATTATAGAATAAATATTTATTTTGAAATAAATGCTATACACAGAGATAGTCCAAATATTAATGTATAAAATATGTATTAAACTATTAAAAATGAAGAGTTAATAACTATCTAAAACTTCTAGAAAATAGTCTAAACAATATTGCAAACCTGTTAAAAACACATTTCACAAATATTGTAATATTATGATACATATTAAAATTAATATTGAAATGAAAACTATTGTGTACAGTATGCTTTTATCCATTAAATGTATAAAATCTAAATATAAAATACACATAAATAAAAATAAATTTATTACAATAATTAGCACTAGATGATAAAAACCTATTTTTTATTCATAGCTTTCTGAGTTTTAACTATTTCACAGTGTACATACAAATTTTATAATTATAAAGGATATAATAAACTTCTTCAAATGTATAATATATTTTCCATTTAAAGTTCTGATTCTGATAAATAATGGTAAACAAACAAAATTTTCTTTGAGTAGTGTAGATTTACTTTATTATACAGATAATGTTATCTAAATGCAAAAGAAAAAAAACAAAACAAAACAGGAATTTTCAGAGTAGTGATGTTTCCAGGTATAGTGCTAAGGACATGAGAGTGAGCCTTGAGCATCCTAACTTGTCAAAGAGTAAAAATTTCTCAAAGTGTGAAGCTCATGAGGCATAGAATATACAATATAGTGCTCCCAGTGGTTAAATTTAAGGAAGTGGTAGCAATTAAATTATTATAGAAATAAATTATAATCAATAGACCAAGTCCACAGAATGAATCATATAACCCCAGGTCCACACTAATATAGAAGTGTTAAGTGACTAGTAAATGATAGTGATAAGTATGTTGATTGAGAGATGATAGGTAGAGATACATATAATGGCAAAAAGAAATAATTAATACATCTTGTTAATATAGAATTTTATGTGACAAATGAGGTTTGAATAATTAAGTTACATCAAATATTAACATTTATTGTGAATAGTTTTACTTTGGACTTTTTGTAAATTTTAAATTATTTCAAAATGAAGATTTCAAAATTAAATTTATTTAAGTAATATGCAATGATTTTCATGTTTTGACGCTAAAATGTGTGGATGTAATTAAAGGGGTAAAATGAAAAATAACTCCCCACTATAGATTAATCATCTAAAAATACTTTATGCATTTCACTGTTACATTTTTTAATGAATACATACAAAGCTAAAGAGAAACACATCACGACCCCTGAGTTTTGTTTGAATTCTGACTCTAAGCTCTATCTCAGGACACTAGTCAGCCTTATAGCTCATGTTCTAACTTGGAAAATTAAAACCACATGTGAAACAAAAAAGGCTCATGGACTAGAATCAAGCACAGAGAGGAGGGGCCCCTACCACCCATTCAGGCAAAACCCTGGCCTCCAAGCCTTTGGCATCTGGATGGCATTAACAGAATTTGCTTCTGGTAGCATAAGAATTGTTACAGGCATAAAGGATTCTGGCAACTGTTTGAACCTGGTAAAATTTTAAGAGACAGAGAAACTGTGACACTAAAGCTGACATTATTTCAAAGCATGATTTTTTACTAGGATGTCAGTATCACAAGACATCTATTAGGGATCATCACACAACTTGCAAGGGCAGACATTGTGGTGGGAATGCTCCTCATTCGCACCCCAAGAATCATATATCCTGGTATCAGGCCATGGTCCCCATCCTACTCTAACCCAGCTCCCAGAAATGACAATCCATATCCGGACAATGGAAAAAAGCAAGCTTATAGCTCTCTGTTTTGTGAGAGCCAGTAAGCAATCCAGTTAGTGCCAGTTGGAACTAGGTTGTTACTATAGCAACAACCAAATGATGGACAGATTTTTGAATGTGCTTTGGTATACTGTGATAAGAGCTTCCGGGATAGCCACTCAGTATTTTCAAACCTGCTAAACCATGCGCACTGTGCAGTGATACAAAATGCTATGTTTCAAGATCAATTTTAAATGCCTTTCTTTGAAAAGCTGAAATGATAGACTCTGAACTATTTTTAGTTTGAAGCAAGTCAATTTTAATCACTCCCCCGTCAAATCAAAACTTCCATTCCTTTGCAGCACTTACTTGCTCTAAGGAAGGTCAAACTGGATTAGTGAAAATATACAGTGTCCCCTAGAGATCAGTAGCTTCTTTCTGGGGTGATGCCAGGTATTACATAAGTTCTAAGGAACCATCATCATAAAAATATAATGGTACACAGCTGACCGCTTTCTGAATACATTTCATTTATTCTCTTAAGAAAATACTGTACCCGCAAACCATCTTTGTTGTGGTTGGAATAAAAAGTGAATAGTCCTAAACAGTCAAGGTAAAATTATCCGTCTGAATTTAAGTTTATGCAGAATACCCCTGATTCTAACACATAAAAAATGCTTTTGATTCTCTGCACTAAGAAAAGTTGAATGGAGTTTGGTACCATAATCCTTGAGTGTTCCCACTGGCTTACCGGTTAAAGGCAGCATTTCTGGCCTGTGGTGCTACTGAGTGGAGATATAGAGACCTAAAGAGAGGGCTTGGTGACCAGGGGTTTGGGGTCGGGGCTTAGTTCACTGAGATCTTCTTTTTGAGGAGGATGTTAGTTAATTCACCATTTCTTCTCTGTCTCTTTTTGTTTCCTGGACAGCACAGGGCAAGAACTACTTGCTTCTTCCACAGACACATAGAAGATGATATCAAAAGGCACCAAGATATAACAGTGGACAGACTCCTCTACAACCATACTCCCAAGTAATATACTTTCTCCTTTTAAATTGTTTATCTCAAGCATTTGCCAAAGCAACAGAAAGCTGAATAGCACAGACACACTTAACACAGCTCAGCTGTGTGATGTTTTTACCACCAATGGGTAAAATATGGCTTATTCTATAACTAGTGTCACGAAAGGGAGTTTGAGTGTATTTTTATAGCCATAATGTAAGTTTATTTAATATGATGCACCATGGTTTTTCTATGGACCATGGTCTAATAGCCATCATCTTGACACAAAGAACTTTAGATAAATTTACTTCAATAAATATTTTATTGGAGTATGCTATATAAATGTAAAGAAAAGTGGCTCTATCATAGTGCGTTGGCTTGATAAAGCTCAACAAATATTATCATCGTTTACACTAAGAACAAAATCCATATGAGAACCAAACATTGCCTTTTGTCATTCACTATCCACCTTACCCTGTGAAAATCATGTAATATTCTTTCTTAATATTCCTTTTTTAAAAATTTTTATTAGCTATTTTCTTCATTTACATTTCAAATGCTATCCTGAAAGTCCCCTATACCCCCCCCCAGCCTGCTCCCCTACCTACCCACTCCCATTTCTTGGTCCTGGCATTCCCCTGTACTGGGACATATAAAGTTTGCAAGACCCAAGGGGCCTCTCTTCCTAATGATGGCCAACTAGGCCATCTTATGCTACATATGCAGCTAGAGACACGAGCTCTGGGGGTACTGGTTAGTTCATATTGTTGTTTCACCTATAGGGTTGCAGACCCCTTCAGCTCCTTGGGTACTTTCTCTAGCTCCTCCATTGGGTGCCCTGAGTTCCATCCAATAGATGACTGTGAGCATCCACTTCTGTATTTGCCAGGCACTGGCACAGCCTCACACAAGACAGCTATATCAGGGTCCTTTCAGCAAAATCTTGCTGGCATATGCGATGGTGTCTGCTTTTGGTGGCTAATTATGGAATGGATCCCTGGTTGAGGTAGTCTCTGGATGATCTATCCTTTCATCTTAGCTCCACACTTTGTCTCTATAACTCTTTCCATGGGTATGTTGTTTCCTATTCTAAGGAGGAATGAAGTATACACAGGTTGGTCTTCCTTCTTCTTGATTTTTTGTGTTTTGCAAATTGTATCTTAGGTATTTTAAATTTCTGGGCAAATATCCACTTATCAGTGAGTGCATATCAAGTGACTTCTTTTGTGATTGGGTTACCTCACTGAGGATGATAGCCTCCAAATACATCCATTTGCCCAAGAATTTCATAAATTCGTCATTTTTAAGAGCTGAGTAGTACTCCATTGTGTAAATGTACCACATTTTCTGTATTCATTCCTCTGTTAAGGGACATCTGGGTTCTTTCCAGCTTCTGGCTATTATAAATAAGGCTGCTATGAACATAGTGGAACATGTGTCTTTTTTATTACCATGGAAAAAAGACAGGATTTTCACCAAATGGTGCTGGCACAACTGGCAGTTATCATATAGAAGAATGCAAAATGATCCATTCTTATCTCCTTGTACAAAGCTCAAGTCTAAATGGATAAAGGAACTCCACATAAAACTAGAGACACTGAATTTTATAGAGGAGAAAGTGGGTGAAAGCCTCGAAGATATGGGCACAAGGGGAAAATTCCTGAAAGAACAGCAATGACTTGTGCTGTAAGATCGAGAATCGAAAAATGGGACCTCATAAAATTGCAAAGCTTCTGTAAGGCAAAAGACACTCTAGATAAGAATAATATCAGAACATGTTACTTGTAGTTTTAAGCTCACAAAAGGTTGATTTGCAAAAGCTCTAGAATATATTATTCTGAGAGTCTTACTGTACCATCTTACTCAGAACACAACTCTAAATTGCAATTGCTTTCATGAAAATTGCTTCTACAAATGTTTACCATACTATCTACCGTGATCAACAATTTATTCAAATGCATAAAATTCTCAAGTTCTCTTCTTTAAAGAAAATGTGACCCTTGTTTCTAAAGGCAAATATAAACCCAGATTTGGTTGCCCAAATTAATTCTAACTTTTTATACTCTGCTGCATTAACTAATGAATTGAGTACAAACTATTTTTCCTTCTGAATGTAGGCGCTTTCAAAAGTAAGCTGAAATAAGTTTTGTGCACTCTTCATTCTCTGTTTTTTTCCCCAACAATTTGAAAGAATCAGTCTTCTGTAGAGGTTATGAGTCCTTGGCCTTAAAGCCATTTCTCTGGATCTTGGTCGCATCATTTATAAGGGAACAGATTTGACTATTGAACTTAAATTTTACTTCAGGCACTCACATGCTATGATTTACTTTCCAAGTAAAGCAAGTGAGAAAGCCAGGATGGAGCTCAAGTCAGGGGCCAGCATCTAAGCTGATTAAGGTGAGAGGACATTAACTGTCTGGCCAGTGGAAATAGATTAGGAATAACTAAACAGATTCCCAAGTATTTCAGAAAAGAATACCATATTCCTAGATCATGAATGAGTTGAAAAAGCGACACCATTCCTAGTGCCATTTGAATTATTTTTGACTATTAGTATATATTTTGGACAGTTACAATAAAGGACCATTGTCTGACTCTGATCAAGACAGATTCCAGACTCAAGTGTCACAGGATTGTGAGTTTTACAATCACTTCTGAAAGGTGGATAACTGGGGATAGAAGGAATGTGGAACTTGTTTTTCTTTTAAAAAACAGAACTTAATTTTTTTAAATGGTTTGAAGTTCACAGAAATATGGCAAACAGTGCAAAAACTTCCCATGTATCCCAGTTAGATTGCCCTTATTACTAATAGCATGTATTATTATGGAATATTCAAAATAATTAATCCAATATTGATACATGATCCTAACTAAAATATACATGGCTATCCTCTAGTATGTATGGGGAATCAAGTTCAGAACTCGAGTGAATATCAACATTTGAAGATACTCAAGTCCCACATAAAATGACAAGGCATTTACAGAGAATCTCAATTGCCCCAAGAACTTTAATGAGATCTTCTTACATATCACTTATGATATGTAATGAAGTGCAAATACAGTGAAATATTAAATTAAGTTAACAAATACTCAGAAAGACAAATACTGCATATTCTTTCTCATGTGTATAGCTTAGCTTCTAAATATTAAATATGTCCATTTAGGTAAGAGTAAGTATTGACAGAGACTGGATAGTAAAAAGAAGCTTTAAGAGAAGCGCGTAGGCAAGGTAAAAACTCAAGATGTGAATGAGGAAAGGGAGTAACTGGGAGTCAAATGGTATAGTGGGAAGAGACACAGGAAGATGGAGGAAGAGGAGGCAGTATCCCATCTTCACTGAACATATAAGATTTTTTTTCTCTCATTGCTATTTATGGTTACATTACATTTGCAATGTGTATTAAAATGGAAATTTCAAGTATAAAATAAAGTTATACTGTGTCATTTAGATAATAATAAGAAAAGGAGTCAAAATGGTATTCACTGCAGATGCAATTTGTCCTCAAACATCTTTTGTCCAATCTTGTTTACATCTGCAGATGCAGTGCCTTCAGGCACAGAGGGTTGGCTGCTTTATTCAGGCATCCATGGTTTTTGCCAAATGGCCTTACTTTGTCCTAGAATTTCATATTATATTGAGTGAATCTCTCTAGGACATCTCTCTAGGCTCCTTTTGACTGTCATTGCTTCTCAGATATTCCTTGGTTTTAGTGTACTTGACAGTTTTATGAATTTAATAAAAATTGAAGTCCAGTTTTTCATTACTGTGACAAAGGCAACAGGGTAAAGAGCCTTTCTCCTCACATCACATCAAAGATTAAAACAATATTAGCACTATAGAAGATGGTCTTAGTTTTAACCAAGCTAGTCTTTGTTGGGTTTCTCCATGGAGAAGCTACAATTATTCTCTCCTTTCATATAGTAATTCTTACAAAGAAGCCAGTGTACATAGCCCACACTCAAGAGTAAAAAATCAGGGCCCTGTGAGGATGGGTGAGGTGCTTACCACACAAGCCTGATGATCTCTGTTTGATCCTTGAAACCCACCTAAAGGTGAAAGGAGAGAACTCTCTCTACGGAGTCGTCTTTTGATCTCTACACATGAACCATGAAAGGTGTCGGCCTGCATTCATTCTCTCTCTCTCCCTCTCCCTCTCTCTCTCTCTCTCTCTAATAATAATAATAATAATAATAGTAATAATAATAATAAATAGAATACATTTTCAAAGAGCAATGAATTAGTTTCATGTCTCCAAGAACATCATTTCAAAAAGTCTTGCACATATTTGTCTTTTTATTTATCTAATCATTAATAATATGTTTTATCCTTTTATTAATTATATTAACTATTTCATACATTCTTGTTATTTTTCTTTCTGACCTTTTCTTATCTCCCTTTCACCCCTTTCAGCTCCCTTCTTCCCTATGAATATTTCTCACATTCATGACCTTTGGTTGGGTTTTAGACTCACTGAGTCTATGACTATCAATTTGGGGCTATCTGGTGGACTCACCAATGGATACACAACTGGAGACAATCACTCCTTCTTTCAAGAACCTGCTAATTGTTTAGCAATAAGAGATAGGATTCTATCAACTCATCCTCCTTCCATGGGTAAGTCATCCTCCTTCCAAGGCTGTTGGCTAGGTCATTCTGGTGCAGATCTAATACCAGGAACAATATCTGCTATTGAGTACAAGATTTGCATGGCCATATTTTGCCAAGAGGATAGAATTGTGTAGCACTTCTCTCTATCTTCTTGTACTTAGGTTTCTTCTGCCTCTACTTCTGAAATGCTCCCTGAAACTTAGAAGTAAAAACACCCTGTCTGCAGGTAAGAAATCAGCAATTACAGCTACTTGGGCAGTTTTAAATCTGCATTTATGAATATCATTATCAAAAGAGGTTTCTCTAAGTATGAAAGAAGCATTTATCTATGAGAATAAATATTTTTAAAAATTAGTTTGATACTGTGTCAATTTAACCTGGTATATACAGTGAATCCTCTACCTCCTTTGTCTTCTTCAGGTACTTTTTATAAAACTGAGTTTGAAAAGCTAATATGGATTCCCTCTTGTGGAAAGGAACTCATATGCAATCAGTTAGCATTTGGTTGTTGCCATAAAAGCCATTCTACTATTGCACAAGTAGATACTTTATACCTGTCAGATTTGTATTATAATTCATACAGTTCACAGCTGGTTAAGACTACTGATGCCTTTTCTACCCCATCACTCTTCCTGTACTCTTCTAGAACTATAAAAACTAGCTGCCAGCAAAGGAACTTCTAGCTCATTTCTAGGCTTGACTTCTTTGTCTTCAGCTATAGAATCAAATCAGTTATTCCAGATATGCAACAAAAAAGAATGGAAAGAATCTTTTTGTCTGGGGCCATCCAAGCCAGCACCTCTTCCATCTCTACCATTCTTTCATTTGTGTTCTGTGCCCTTTGATGGGTTGCCATTTTTATGGAGTCTTATATCCTTGCATCAGGAATTTGAGAAAAGAAGATCCCTAGGATAATTTCACACATGGTTAGTGTTTATTCCATAGCTTTTTAGTCTGGTTAACTTTGAAACAATCAAAATAATTTTAGACATATATTTTCAAATTATATGTCCACAGAGAGGTATGTGATTACTTTCTAGTCGTCTGAGCTCTAGGGGTGTGTGTCTTACTTATCAAATGACAGAGTGGTTTGAATATATATTTTCTGGGAGATCTGAGAAAATACATATTAACATATTTGATCATTATCTACATCTTCTGTTTTATACCTTCTATCTCTACAATTAATTTGTTAAATAGCCTCTAGAGTTTTGAGTATTTTATCATTTTTCATTTTTTTGTCTTTTTTCTATAAAGATGTCTATGATAATTCATCTTGATTGTCAAATTTATTAGGTTGTGAAACTCCTAATGTATTAATAAAGTGCACATTTCTATATCTGTGATTGTATTTCCAGACAAGATCAGCAGAGGAGTGAAGGCTTCCCCTGAATGTAGACTGCACCATCCCATAGTCTGAGGACTCAGTTGGGAAAAAAAAGAGGAAAAGAAGAAAGCCAAGAGATATATCTCAATGACTGTAAGATGAGCTACTTTGTTTCAGTATATCCTTTCTTCCCACATGAATTGGAACCCTTGAAATCATGGACCAAAATAAATCTGTCCTTTGTTCAGCTTTTTGTGATAAGTATATAGTCTGACTAGCATAGAAAATTGATGCCTGAAAAATGGGATCATTGTTAGAACCTAACCTAAACTTCTTAAGCCAATGAAACTGGTTTACAGGAAGAACTTGGAAGAAGTTTAGAAATGCAAGATTCCGACAGAGCGATAAACAGATCTTCATAAACACTCAAAGGACAAGACCCATGTACAAGGAAAAGTAAGAACATTAGGACTGCACTCACGAAGGCTCAGATGGGAGAAGACCTTTGGGAACTATTGATAATGGAGCAAAGAACTTACCTGCATTTTTCCTTGCATCCTGATGTTGGGTGAGAAGCTAAATTTAACAGTGAAAGACTAACTTATCTATCTGGAATAGGCAATTTCAAGATAATCAGGCATTCAGGCTGTGGCATGATTGCTGTCAGCCACTTTTAGTTAGGCTTACAAAAGAAAAAAAATCAAAGAGGTTCCTAAGGAGGTAGGTGCCATTACATTGCAAAGAGACAATAGAGAACTCACTTTTAGAGACTCTCAGGGTTCACAGGCTCAAGAATATGATAGAGTAAAGCCATTCAGAAGGTTTTTCTCTTTAATTGATTGTATAGCTTTGGAAATGATTTTCTCAGGATTATTTTCATTGGACTTAGCTATACAGGCATGCAGAAGCCACTGTAGTTGCCAGCATAAGCCATGTTGTATATACATATCCAAGGACATAGAGCTATTATTCTGACAGCTGATTTGGGCATTATGGTATTTGGGTATTATGGTATTTTTGTAGAAATGACAAATGGACGAGTTATAGAAAAATGAGGCTTTCACCCAGATTTCTAACAAGGCTTGTTGTGGCAGGATTGGTGTCGTGGAAAGTATCCCATGATAGGGCAATGTATGAAGCTGTGAGTATGAAGTGCTGACTGCAAAGGAGGAACAAAGATGTTGGAAATATAAACAGCTTGGAATAACCACCAAGCAAAGCTACAATTAGTGACTTAGCCTGAGAGCAAGGATTCATGGGGTTAAAAACTGAAATACCACATGGGTGGGATTCCCAAACCCTTGGGAAAACATTTTATTGAATGCTCTAGAAACTAGAAGTACAACACAAAATTTATTATTCCTTGAACTGGGTTTCTTTCTTTCTTTGGTTCCATTATTCCTTGGCATTAACATATTCTTCCCTATGGGATGGCAATGTGTACTCTGTCCTTGCATACTGAAAGTTTTATAATTTACCCCCCCCCCATGAGCTCAAAGCTAAGAGTTTGCCTTGCAGCTCAGAGGAGATATTGAACATGAACTTATAAGCAATTCTGGAAGTCTTAATACTATAGGAATAGTTGAAGATAGACTACATATAGTTTATATTGTGAGAAAGGCCCAAGCCAGTAGTAGAATGTCATGATTTAAGATGTGTTTGGGTATCAGATTGACAAGAGAGAAACTTGTGATGGTTAATAGTGTTAATTTGATTGAACAGGGACACTCTTAGGAGATTAGTAAAGTACATGTGGAAGTATTTCAAGACAAAAAAAAAACAACTAAAAGTTGAAGATTCACCACAATTTGGGCATCACTCCTACCCCTGTTTGAGAGACAGATACAGTGATAAAACAAGGCCAACAGAAGTACAGATTCATTCTCTGTCCATCTGTCTGTCTGTTTGTCTCTGTCTGCCTCCCCCTCTCTCCATTCCTCGCCTTTATGTGATTGAGGGGGGGGTTGTTTATTTGTTTTCTGCTTGTTGGTTTGGTTTGGTTTGGGTGTTTGTTTGTTTTTTTGTTTTTGCTGTGCTATGACCTCCCTGGTATGATTAAATGGAACACCTGAAATAATCCGTAAAACTCTCATTTGAATGAATTCTCCTTTGTATACATTTTTCAGGTTAGGTGTGCCATCAAAATCATTCATATTGTAATAGATTATTTCCAGCACTAACACACACACACACACACACACACACACACTCATACACACTCAGTCACAAGTCTGCTACTCTTTCATGGCACCCAGTTTTTGTGCTGGTTCTCTCTGTGCAATCTCCTTGACCTTTTCCGGGAATATTAATTAGAGGTTCTAGATTTCTTCCATTGCACATTTACCTCTGTTTTGCTGTTGGGTTTGAAGTAATTTATTTCCACATTAATTACTTCTTCAAATGTCTGACAATTTTTATTTTCTGTTTATGTTATGCTATGAAGCCTGCATGCATGGTGCATATCGCAGGGCTCTTCACCATCAGGTTTAATTTCATGCTTCACAAGTGGCTTTAATGAAACAGGCACCCTACACACTAGAACCATCCTCCTCCAAGCTGCTCTATATGTTCCCAGAGAGACAGCTTGATTTCTATGGGAAAGAGCCATATATTAGACTTACTACACTGGTGAAGTGTTTGAATGCAGACAAGTGAATAAAGGTCAATGTGTTAAAGACCTCCTGGTTTGTATAGTTTCTACTCAACTTAATAGCAAGACCTTTTGTTCTTTTTGCTCAGTTGTGTCATCATCATGAAAACAGAGTCTCCAGTTATAAAGGTGGGGCAGTTTCTGCCAGCAAAACTGCACCTTTACTTTAGTGCATACATAGCAGAGAGACTGTTAAGTCAACGTGTATATGAACCTGTTATTGTAGCAGGTACTTGAAATTTTATCTATCTACAGAAGTTCTTGTCTCAAATGCCAAAATATTACACGCATAAAACTTTGAACAGGCGACTCGAGACTCGAGCCCCGGGCTACCTTGCCAGCAGAGTCTTGCCCAACACCCGCAAGGGCCCACACGGGACTCCCCACGGGACCCTAAGACCTCTGGTGAGTGGACCACAGTGCCTGCCCCAATCCAATCGCGCGGAACTTGAGACTGCGGTACATAGGGAAGCAGGCTACCCGGGCCTGATCTGGGGCACAAGTCCCTTCCGCTCGACTCGAGACTCGAGCCCCGGGCTACCTTGCCAGCAGAGTCTTGCCCAACACCCGCAAGGGTCCACACGGGACTCCCCACGGGACCCCAAGACCTCTGGTGAGTGGATCACAGTGCCTGCCCCAATCCAATCGCGCGGAACTCGAGACTGCGGTACATAGGGAAGCAGGCTACCCGGGCCTGATCTGGGGCACAAGTCCCTTCCGCTCGACTCGTGACTCGAGCCCCGGGCTACCTTGCCAGCAGAGTCTTGCCCAACACTCGCAAGGGTCCACACAGGACTCCCCACGGGACCCTAAGACCTCTGGTGAGTGGATCACAGTGCCTGCCCCAATCCAATCGCGCGGAACTCGAGACTGCGGTACATAGGGAAGCAGGCTACCCGGGCCTGATCTGGGGCACAAGTCCCTTCCGCTCGACTCGAGATTCGAGCCCCTGGCTACCTTGCCAGCAGAGTCTTGCCCAACACCCGCAAGGGCCCACACAGGACTCCCCACGGGACCCTAAGACCTCTGGTGAGTGGAACACAGCGCCTACCCCAATCCAATCGCGTGGAACTTGAGACTGCGGTACATAGGGAAGCAGGCTACCCGGGCTTGATCTGGGGCACAAACCCCTTCCACTCCACTCGAGCCCCGGCTACCTTGCCAGCTGAGTCGCCTGACACCCGCAAGGGCCCACACAGGATTCCACACGTGATCCTAAGACCTCTAGTGAGTGGAACACAACTTCTGCCAGGAGTCTGGTTCGAACACCAGATATCTGGGTACCTGCCTTGCAAGAAGAGAGCTTGCCTGCAGAGAATACTCTGCCCACTGAAACTAAGGAGAGTGCTACCCTCCAGGTCTGCTCATAGAGGCTAACAGAGTCACCTGAAGAACAAGCTCTTAACAGTGACAACTAAAACAGCTAGCTTCAGAGATTACCAGATGGCGAAAGGCAAACGTAAGAATCCTACTAACAGAAATCAAGACCACTCACCATCATCAGAACGCAGCACTCCCACCCCACCTAGTCCTGGGCACCCCAACACAACCGAAAATCTAGACCCAGATTTAAAAACATTTCTCATGATGATGATAGAGGACATCAAGAAGGACTTTCATAAGTCACTTAAAGATTTACAGGAGAGCACTGCTAAAGAGTTACAGGCTCTTAAAGAAAAGCAGGAAAACACAGCCAAACAGGTGATGGAAATGAACAAAACCATACTAGAACTAAAAGGGGAAGTAGACACAATAAAGAAAACCCAAAGCGAGGCAACGCTGGAGATAGAAACCCTAGGAAAGAGATCTGGAACCATAGATGCGAGCATCAGCAACAGAATACAAGAAATGGAAGAGAGAATCTCAGGTGCAGAAGATTCCATAGAGAACATCGACACAACAGTCAAAGAAAATACAAAATGCAAAAGGATCCTAACTCAAAACATCCAGGTAATCCAGGACACAATGAGAAGACCAAACCTACGGATAATAGGAATTGATGAGAATGAAGATTTTCAACTTAAAGGGCCAGCTAATATCTTCAACAAAATAATAGAAGAAAACTTTCCAAACATAAAAAAAGAAATGCCCATGATCATACAAGAAGCATACAGAACTCCAAATAGACTGGACTAGAAAAGAAATTCCTCCCGACACATAATAATCAGAACAACAAATGCACTAAATAAAGATAGAATATTAAAAGCAGTAAGGGAGAAAGGTCAAGTAACATATAAAGGAAGGCCTATCAGAATTACACCAGACTTTTCACCAGAGACTATGAAAGCCAGAAGAGCCTGGACAGATGTTATACAAACACTAAGAGAACACAAATGCCAGCCCAGGCTACTATACCCGGCCAAACTCTCAATTACCATAGATGGAGAAACCAAAGTATTCCAAGACAAAACCAAGTTCACACAATATCTTTCCACGAATCCAGCCCTTCAAAGGATAATAACAGAAAAGAAGCAATACAAGGACGGAAATCACGCCCTAGAACAACCAAGAAAGTAATCATTCAACAAACCAAAAAGAAGACAGCCACAAGAACAGAATGCCAACTCTAACAACAAAAATAAAAGGGAGCAACAATTACTTTTCCTTAATATCTCTTAATATCAATGGACTCAATTCCTCAATAAAAAGACATAGACTAACAGACTGGCTACACAAACAGGACCCAACATTCTGCTGCTTACAGGAAACCCATCTCAGGGAAAAAGACAGACACTACCTCAGAGTGAAAGGCTGGAAAACAATTTTCCAAGCAAATGGACTGAAGAAACAAGCTGGAGTAGCCATTTTAATATCGGATAAAATCGACTTCCAACCCAAAGTTATCAAAAAAGACAAGGAGGGACACTTCATACTCATCAAAGGTAAAATCCTCCAAGAGGAACTCTCAATTCTGAATATCTACGCACCAAATGCAAGGGCAGCCACATTCATTAGAGACACTTTAGTAAAGCTCAAAGCATACATTGCACCTCACACAATAATAGTGGGAGACTTCAACACACCACTTTCTTCAAAGGACAGATCGTGGAAACAGAAACTAAACAGGGACACAGTGAAACTAACAGAAGTTATGAAACAAATGGACCTGACAGATATCTACAGAACATTTTATCCTAAAACAAAAGGATATACCTTCTTCTCAGCACCTCACGGGTCCTTCTCCAAAATTGACCATATAATTGGTCACAAAACAGGCCTCAATAGATACAAAAATATTGAAATTGTCCCATGTATCCTATCAGACCACCATGGCCTAAGACTGATCTTCAATAACAACATAAATAATGGAAAGCCAACATTCACGTGGAAACTGAATAACACTCTTCTCAATGATACCTTGGTCAAGGAAGGAATAAAGAAAGAAATTAAAGACTTTTTAGAGTTTAAGGAAAATGAAGCCACAACGTACCCAAACCTATGGGACACAATGAAAGCATTTCTAAGAGGGAAACTCATAGCGCTGAGTGCCTCCAAGAAGAAATGGGAGACAGCACATACTAGCAGCTTGACAACACATCTAAAAGCCCTAGAAAAAAAGGAAGCAAATTCACCCAAGAGGAGTAGACGGAAGGAAATAATCAAACTCAGGGGTGAAATCAACCAAGTGGAAACAAGAAGAACTATTCAAAGAATTAACCAAACGAGGAATTGGTTCTTTGAGAAAATCAACAAGATAGATAAACCCTTAGCTAGACTCACTAAAGGGCACAGGGACAAAATCCTAATTAACAAAATCAGAAATGAAAAGGGAGACATAACAACAGATCCTGAAGAAATCCAAAACACCATCAGATCCTTCTACAAAAGGCTATACTCAACAAAACTGGAAAACCTGGACGAAATGGACAAATTTCTGGACAGATACCAGGTACCAAAGTTGAATCAGGATCAAGTTGACCATCTAAACAGTCCCATATCACCTAAAGAAATAGAAGCAGTTATTAATAGTCTCCCAACCAAAAAAAGCCCAGGACCAGATGGGTTTAGTGCAGAGTTCTATCAGACCTTCAAAGAAGATCTAATTCCAATTCTGCACAAACTATTTCACAAAATAGAAGTAGAAGGTACTCTACCCAACTCATTTTATGAAGCCACTATTACTCTGATACCTAAACCACAGAAAGATCCAACAAAGATAGAGAACTTCAGACCAATTTCTCTTATGAATATCGATGCAAAAATCCTCAATAAAATTCTCGCTAACCGAATCCAAGAACACATTAAAGCAATCATCCATCCTGACCAAGTAGGTTTTATTCCAGGGATGCAGGGATGGTTTAATATACGAAAATCCATCAATGTAATCCATTATATAAACAAACTCAAAGACAAAAACCACATGATCATCTCGTTAGATGCAGAAAAAGCATTTGACAAGATCCAACACCCATTCATGATAAAAGTTTTGGAAAGATCAGGAATTCAAGGCCCATACCTAAACATGATAAAAGCAATCTACAGCAAACCAGTAGCCAACATCAAAGTAAATGGAGAGAAGCTGGAAGCAATCCCACTAAAATCAGGGACTAGACAAGGCTGCCCACTTTCTCCCTACCTTTTCAACATAGTACTTGAAGTATTAGCCAGAGCAATTCGACAACAAAAGGAGATCAAGGGGATACAAATTGGAAAAGAGGAAGTCAAAATATCACTTTTTGCAGATGATATGATAGTATATATAAGTGACCCTAAAAATTCTACCAGAGAACTCCTAAACCTGATAAACAGCTTCGGTGAAGTAGCTGGATATAAAATAAACTCAAACAAGTCAATGGCCTTTCTCTATACAAAGAATAAACAGGCTGAGAAAGAAATTAGGGAAACAACACCCTTCTCAATAGTCACAAATAATATAAAATATCTTGGCGTGACTCTAACTAAGGAGGTGAAAGATCTGTATGATAAAAACTTCAAATCTCTGAAGAAAGAAATTAAAGAAGATCTCAGAAGATGGAAAGATCTCCCATGCTCATGGATTGGCAGGATCAACATTGTAAAAATGGCTATCTTGCCAAAAGCAATCTACAGATTCAATGCAATCCCCATCAAAATTCCAACTCAATTCTTCAACGAATTGGAAGGAGCAATTTGCAAATTTGTCTGGAATAACAAAAAACCTAGGATAGCAAAAAGTCTTCTCAAGGATAAAAGAACTTCTGGCGGAATCACCATGCCAGACCTAAAGCTTTACTACAGAGCAATTGTGATAAAAACTGCATGGTACTGGTATAGAGACAGACAAGTAGACCAATGGAATAGAATTGAAGATCCAGAAATGAACCCACACACCTATGGTCACTTGATCTTCGACAAGGGAGCTAAAACCATCCAGTGGAAGAAAGACAGCATTTTCAACAATTGGTGCTGGCACAACTGGTTGTTATCATGTAGAAGAATGCGAATCGATCCATACTTATCTCCTTGTACTAAGGTCAAATCTAAGTGGATCAAGGAACTTCACATAAAACCAGAGACACTGAAACTTATAGAGGAGAAAGTGGGGAAAAGCCTTGAAGATATGGGCACAGGGGAAAAATTCCTGAACAGAACAGCAATGGCTTGTGCTGTAAGATCGAGAATCGACAAATGGGACCTAATGAAACTCCAAAGTTTCTGCAAGGCAAAAGACACCGTCAATAAGACAAAAAGACCACCAACAGATTGGGAAAGGATCTTTACCTATCCTAAATCAGATAGGGGACTAATATCCAACATATATAAAGAACTCAAGAAGGTGGACTTCAGAAAATCAAATAACCCCATTAAAAAATGGGGCTCAGAACTGAACAAAGAATTCTCACCTGAGGAATACCAAATGGCAGAGAAGCACTTGAAAAAATGTTCAACATCCTTAATCATCAGGGAAATGCAAATCAAAACAACCCTGAGATTCCACCTCACACCAGTCAGAATGGCTAAGATCAAAAATTCAGGTGACAGCAGATGCTGGCGAGGATGTGGAGAAAGAGGAACACTCCTCCATTGTTGGTGGGAGTGCAGGCTTGTACAACCACTCTGGAAATCAGTCTGGCGGTTCCTCAGAAAACTGGACATAGTACTACCGGAGGATCCAGCAATACCTCTCCTGGGCATATATCCAGAAGATGCCCCAACAGGTAAGAAGGACACATGCTCCACTATGTTCATAGCAGCCTTATTTATAATAGCCAGAAGCTGGAAAGAACCTAGATGCCCCTCAACAGAGGAATGGATACAGAAAATGTGGTACATCTACACAATGGAGTACTACTCAGCTATTAAAAAGAATGAATTTATGAAATTCCTAGCCAAATGGATGGACCTGGAGGGCATCATCCTGAGTGAGGTAACACATTCACAAAGAAACTCACACAATATGTATTCACTGATAAGTGGATATTAGCCCCAAACCTAGGATACCCAAGATATAAGATATAATTTGCTAAACACATGAAACTCAAGGAGAATGAAGACTGAAGTGTGGACACTATGCCCCTCCTTAGATTTGGGAACAAAACACCCATGGAAGGAGTTACAGAGACGGAGTTTGGAGCTGAGATGAAAGGATGGACCATGTAGAGACTGCCATAGCCAGGGATCCACCCCATAATCAGCATCCAAACGCTGACACCATTGCATACACTAGCAAGATTTTATTGAAAGGACGCAGATGTAGCTGTCTCTTGTGAGACTATGCCGGGGCCCAGCAAACACAGAAGTGGATGCTCACAGTCAGCTAATGGATGGATCATAGGGCTCCCAATGGAGGAGCTAGAGAAAGTAGCCAAGGAGCTAAAGGGATCTGCAACCCTATAGGTGGAACAACATTATGAGCTAACCAGTACCCCGGAGCTCTTGACTCTAGCTGCATATATATCAAAAGATGGCCTAGTCGGCCATCACTGGAAAGAGAGGCCCATTGGACTTGCAAACTTTATATGCCCCAGTACAGGGGAATACCAGGGCCAAAAAGGGGGAGTGGGTGGGCAGGGGAGTGGGGGTGGTTGGATATGGGGGACTTTTGGTATAGCATTGGAAATGTAAATGAGTTAAATACCTAATAAAAAATGGAAAAAAAAAAAAAACTTTGAACAGTGTTCATTCTTCCAAGCTAACCCATGATGTGCTGTTTCAGTGTAGTCCCATTTGGTGCCATCACTTTATGAATGAGGTTAAGCATTATTCTATAATTAGACTCACTTGTCTTTCTGTACATGATTTGTTCAACTCTATTTCTAAGTAGCTTCTTGATTCATTTCCTCATCAGAGAAGTGAATTTCCGTATGAATTTAGAAACTTATGTATTGATGATATTAACTTTTGACCATATTAGCAATTGTAAAGATTTCCTAATTGTACATATGACTGTCCTTTAAAAGTATTTATAACTATTTTTTTTAATTAGGTATTTTTATTGGCTTTTGTAGTATGCTTTATACTTAATAGAAACTAGCCTGGGTCTCCATCTATGCTCTGGACCTAAGGCTGTCTCACAGCTGTCCACCCACAAATCCCACCAGGAGAGAGCTGGTATCCCAGTAGTGCTCACTCTTGAGCTCAGCATTAAGTTTACCACCTTTGCCCCAATAATTGTCCAATGTGGGAAACCAAGGAGCACATAGGGCATATGAAGTTGGACAACTGGTGACAGGATCCTTCTGGTCACCTTCTGCGCTCTGGAACTAAGGATATCCTATAGTCCTCCATACACATATCCCACCAGGAAATAGCTGGTCTCCCAAGGTGTTTTGACACACCTAAGATGACAGGGACACAGACCCACAGAAGGGACAACCTCCAGTCACAGATAGCAAGACCAACTAATACCAGACATAACCAGATGGAGAGAGGCAAGGGCAAGAACCTAAGCAACAGAAACCAAGGCTATTTGGCATCATCAGAACCCAGTTCTCCCACTACAGCAAGTTATGGATACCATGATACACAGGAAAAGTAAGATTCAGATTTAAAATCACATCTCATGATGATGATAGAGGACTTATAAAGGACATAAATGACTCTCTTAAAGAAATACAGGAAAGCACAGGTAAGGTAGAAGCTCTTAAAGAGGAAGCACAAAAATTCTTTATAGAATTACTGGAAAAGACAAGCAAACAGGTAAAGGATTGAACAAAACCATTCAGGACCTAAAACTGGAACTAGAAGCAATAAAGAAATCACAAAGGGAGACAACCCTGGAGACAGAAAATCTAGGAAAGAGATTAGGAGTCATAGATGCAAGCATATCCAAAGGAATAAAAAGGACAGAAGAGAGAATCTCAGGTGCAGAAGATACCATAGAAAACATTGACACAATAGTCAAAGAAAATGCAAAATGCAGAAAGTTCCTAACCCAAAACATCCAGGACATCCAGACACAAAGAAAAGACCAAACCTAAGGATAATAAAGTATAGAAGAGAGTGAAGATTCCCAACTTAAAGGGCCAGTAAATATCTTCAACAAAATTTTAGAATAAAACTTCCCAAACGTAAAGAAAGAGCTGCCCATGAACATACAAGAAGCCTAGGAACTCCAAATAGACTGGACCAGAAAGGAAATCCCTCCTGTCACATTATAATCAAAACACCAATTGCACCAAATAAAGAATATTAAAAGCAGTTAGGGGAAAATGTCAAGTAACATATTTAGGCAGACCTATCAGAATTACACCAGACTTCTTACCAGAGATTATGAAAGTCAGAAAATCAGCCGAGCATGGTGGCACACGCCTTTAATCCCAGAACTCGGGAGGCAGAGGCAGGCAGAATTCTGAGTTCAAGGCCAGCCTGGTCTACAGAGTGAGATCCAGGACAGCCAGGGCTATACAGAGAAACCCTGTCTCAAAAAAAAAAAAAAAAAAAAAAAAAAAGGAAAGTCAGAAAATCCTGGCCAGATGACATACAGGCCCTAAAAGAACACAAATACCAGCCCAGGCTACTATTTCCAGAAAAAGGCTCAATTAACATAGATGGAGAAACCAAGATATTTCATGACAAAAATATTTACACAGTATCTTTTCATAAATTCAGCCCAACAAAGGATAATAGATAGAAAACTCAAGAACCATGAGGGAATCTATACCCTAGAAAAAGCAAGAAAGTAATCTTTTTGTGAACAAATGCAAAAGAAGATAGTCATACAAACATAATTCCATCTCTAACAAAAAAAATAACAGGAGGCATCACTATTTCTTAATATCTCTGAAAATCAACGAACTCAATTTTGCAATAAAAAGACAAAGTCTAAGAGACTGGATATGTAAACATGACCCAGCATTTTGCTGCATAAAGGAAACACACCTCAGTGACAAAGGCAGACACTACCTCAGAGTAAAAGGTTGGAAAACAATTTTCCAAGCAAGTGGTCCCAAGAAACAAACTGGAGTACTGATTCTAATATCTAATAAAAAACAGCTTTCAACCAAAATTATCAAAAAAGATAAGGAAGGACACTTCATACTAATCAAAGGAAAAATCTACCAAGAACTCTCAAATCTGAACATCTATGCTTCAAATGCAAGGGCATCCACTTCATAAAAGAAACTTTACTAAAGCTCAAAGCACACATTACACCTCATACAATAAAAGTGGGAGACTTGAACATCTCTCTCATTAATGGAGAGATCATGGAAACAGAAACTAAACAGAGACACAGTGAAACTAACAGAAGTTATGAACCAAATGGATTTAACAGATAGATAGATAGATAGATAGATAGATAGATAGATAGATAGATAGATAGATAGATAGATAGATAGACAGACAGACAGATAGATGATACATAGATACAGATTCAGACAGAGAGACAGAGAACATTTCATCCTAAAACAAAAGAATATAACTTCTCATAACTTCACTGTACCTTCTCCAAAATTAGCCATAAATACAGTCACAAAACAGGCCTCAACAAATAAAAGAAGACTGAAATAATCCCAGGCATCCTATCAGATCACCATGGCCTAAGGCTGGTCTTCAATAGCAACAAAACAACAGCAAGCCCAAATAAAGATGGAAGCTAAACAATGCCCTACTCAATGATACCTTGGTCAAGGAAGGAATAAAGACATTAAAGTCCTTTTAGAATTCATAGAAAATGATGGCACAACATACCCAAACTAATGGGACACAATGAAAGCAGTGCTAAGAGGAAAACTCATAACTCTCAGTGCTTTCCAAAAGAAAGTAGAGAGAGCATACATACACTAGCAGCTTAATATACCTTTTCCTGTTTGCCTTTGCTTTTAGCAACTGCATTTCTTCACTGGCATTAGAACCAACTTCTTCAGCATTTCAGTATACTGAGAAGCAGCTAGTATATCCATTCTCATGTTCTGGAAAACTACTGGAAGCTTGGACTTTCCATTCATACCCAGTCATTGTTGGATTGCCTGGACTATAGTCTATATCATTCTAAAAAATCCCCCATAAATGTGTATATGTGTGTATTCATACATATGTACATATATATATATATATGTATATAGATAGATAGATAGATGTGTATATACAGATATGTATATATGGATATATACATATCTGTACATATATTATATTATTTATATATGTAGAGAAATTACATATAATGCTATATATATATATATATATACATACACATACAGAGAGAGAGAAGAGAAAGAGAAAAAGAGACAGAGACGAAGACAGAGAGAAAATACTCTATAAGTTTTGTTATTCTAGAAAACCCTGACTAATACACTACTTTTAAATATCCAAGATTTGTTTCACAATTATGTACTCATTTGACAACTTAACAGAATGCAATTAATACATGGAATTTTTATGTTGTGTAAAATATGTATTCAAAATGAAATGACCCAAATTGTTTGAACTGGTCTGTTTCTCATTTTGACACTATTTTCCATTTTCTTTATTTTTCTTATGGCCCCTATCTTTATCATATGCTTTCTTTTGGCTTTGATTGGAGGACCTACTCAGTTTAATTTGATGCTCTCTCTGTACTCCGTTAGAGACTCACTTAGCCCTGTAGTTTTGTCTGAGTACTTTTATTTTTTTCACACAAGCTATAAGTGATGGTTTATCTGGCTTTCTGGGGTTTGAACTTCCACAGATAGAACTCCAGCTCCTTACCTTCTAGCACATAGCCATCTGCTCTCCCACACTGGCCTGGTCGTGAGGCAATACAGGCGAGAAGCTCGCCCTGCTGGAACTGCTCCTCCAGAAGACTGCTGATTGGGCATGCTTTTTTCTTTTATCGTATTTCTTTTTAATTTTCTTTGATCATTTTTTTTGTTTAAAATCTTTTCCACCTCAGTAGTCAGCTTGCACCCCTTCTTGCAGCCCAGGGGCAGAGCAGAGTGGGACTTGTACCATTACAGGTAGAGTGTGCTGTCAATAAGCACAGTGCAGTTCTTCTCCAGGGTCTTGGTGCAGACAAACTTATTATTGGATGAATTGTAGACAACATCAATGATCCTGGTTTTGCAAACACTCAGATCTCCAAGAAATTTGTCCCATATCCAAAGACAGGACATGGTACTTCTTATTGCTGTCATCTGAGTACTTCTGTTTCCACCACAGAGACATTCATTTTAAATGGCATTTTCTATAGTTAGACTATAAATATCCCCCAAAGGGCATATACTAATGGCTTTTTCACTCTGGGGCACTATTAGAGTTGGAGGCATCTTTGGGATACGGGCCCTAGTTTGAGGCAGCTGAGTCATTTGGGGGTGTCCCTTAAAAATAAAATACAGACATTGGCCAATTCTTTTATGTCTCTTTGCTTTCTGACCTTCTTAAGGTGTAGTTTGCCACAGGTCTCAAAGCAACAATGCTAACTGATCATGTACTAAAACTTCCAAATCTGTGCACCAAAATAAACCTTTCTTTATCATAAGGTGATTTAAGTACACAGGAACAGAATCCTGACACTATTTTTTAATTAATTAAAGAAAAATGTTAGTCTTTCCCCATCAATAACACTTTAGGTGATCACTGCTGGTTTTTTTGTTTCCTTTGTTTGAGAGCTTGTTCATGTATATCTTATCTAAAAACATTCTAGCTTGCTTTATGTACATTGTACATACAATAGGACATGTTGAGGCAGCTATCTACAAGTGATTTTGTAGTAATAAAGGTAGTTTCGAAGACCCTGACTAAAATGTATTCAGTAGATTCTTTAAAATCAACCCAGGTCTCTTTTTAATGCATATAAGGGTTCCAAATGTTCTTACGTTTGTATGTTCAGAATCAGAGCCTGAGACATAGCTTATGTGGAGTAGAGTGGCTTAATAAGAAATAGAATCTCAAGAATGTTCCATGAGGAAAAGAGAGACAAGAAACTACAAGACAGATATAAGGCAGGAAAGACTATGTGGCTGATGTCATCACTACTAACATAAAGCATGCCTGACTATTTTTCTGTTGAGTCCTTTAAGAAGTTTCTCAGAAACAGGATTTATTGAGTTATGTTCATACAAAGAAAGAAAACGAATATTCACTGATTCCCATATCCATTGATAAAAAGTTTGCTCAACATGGTGTTGACTTCCTCACTCTTTCCAATTGCCCATGACTGTGTAATTCCATGGGATGGATATTTATGTCCCCCTGAAAGCTATAGTGAAACTTCATGTCTAAAGCAGTAGCATTAAAAGGTAAGGCCTTTTTTCATGGTTGGATTGGTATAGAGCAGTGGTTCTTGACCTCTGTAATGTTTTGACCTTTTAATATAGTTTGCCATGTTGTGGTGACCGCCCAACCATAAAGTTATTTTTGTTGGTACTTCATAACTATAATTTTGCTACTGTTATGATTTGTAATGTTAACAATTCTACAACTTCCACATTATTCCCAAGCTCTGCCTATTGATTGCCCATGGATCTCTGCACCTGTTTCCTCCAGCTACTGGATGAAGCCTCTCAGAAGACAGTTATGTTAAGCTCCTTTCTGCAAGCATAGCAGAATCTCCTTAACAGTGTTAGGGGTTGGGTCTCTCCCCTGGGATGGGTCTCAAGTTGGTCCACTGATTGGTGGACTATTTCCTCAGTCTCTGCTCCATTTTGATATCTGCACTTCTTGTAGGCAGGACATATTTGGGGTCAAAAGTTTTGTGGGTGTTAGTTACACAGGATATTTTTATATGTGACCTCATTGAAATGGTAGTTCAACTTCACTCAAAGGTATCATGACCCATAGGCTGAGAACTGTTGTGTTAAAGGGAACTTTACAGAAATATTGGCCACTGTAACCACAAGAAGACAGAGAACAGTTCAAGATTGGCTTAGACATACATTATGGTCCTCAGTGTTCCAACATCTATCATTACAGAGTGAGCAGGGAAAAAAAAGTTCATTCTGGAAAGAGATCAATAAGAGTGTGAGGGGACAAGAGACAAGCAGGGTAATAGGGAATGTTTGTGATCAAAATCTATTATGTGCATGCATTAAACGACATTGATTATATGAGACAATTATAAATAATATATAAGTAATAAACAAAATATCCAATTTTTCTCTATAAGCCTTCTTTTAATCATGTGGCAGATGGTCTGATTTCCTATAATTAGTAAGGAATGAGACAAGAACAACTAGGCAATTTGCTTGAGGCAGGTGGAGCTCAGATTAAGATGGTTAAAAAACAAGTACTGGACAACCCCTTCTGCTCCACTCAAGCCCCAGGGTACCTTGCCAGCGGACTCGCCCGACACCCACACGGGCCCACACAGGATTCCCCACGGGATCCTAAGACCTCTGGTGAGTGGAACACAACACCTGCCCCAATCCAATCGCGCGGAACCTGAGACCTTGGGAAATAGGGAAGCAGGGTACCCGGGCCTGACCTGGGGCACAAGCCCCTTCCGCTCCACTCGAGCCCCAGGGTACCTTGCCAGCGGACTCGCCTGACACCCGCAAGGGCCCACACAGGATTCCCCACAGGATCCTAAGACCTCTGGTGAGTGGAACACAACTTCTGCCAGGAGGCTGGTTAGAACACCAGATATCTGGGTAACCTCCCTGCAAGAAGAGAGCTTGCCTGCAGAGAATACTCTGCCCACTGAAACTAAGGAGGGAGCTACCCTCCCAGGTCTGCTTATAGAGGCTAACAGAGTCACCTGAAGAGCAAGCTCTTAACAGTGACAACTATAACAGCTAACTTCAGAGATTACCAGATGGCGAAAGGCAAACGTAAGAATCCTACTAACAGAAATCAAGACCACTCACCATCGTCAGAACGCAGCACTCCCACCCCACCTAGTCCTGGGCACCCCAACACAACCGAAAATCTAGACCCAGATTTAAAAACATTTCTCATGATGATGATAGAGGACATCAAGAAGGACTTTCATAAGTCACTTAAAGAATTACAGGAGAGCACTGCTAAAGAGTTACAGGCCCTTAAAGAAAAGCAGGAAAACACAACCAAACACGTAGAAGTCCTTAAAGAAAAACAGGAAAACACATCCAAACAGGTGATGGAAATGAACAAAACCATACTAGAACTAAAAGGGGAAGTAGAAACAATAAAGAATACCCAAAGCGAGGCAACGCTGGAGATAGAAACCCTAGGAAAGAGATCTGGAACCATAGATGTGAGCATCAGCAACAGAATACAAGAAATGGAAGAGAGAATCTCAGGTGCAGAAGATTCCATAGAGAACATCGACACAACAGTCAAAGAAAATACAAAATGCAAAAGGATCCTAACTCAAAACATCCAGGAAATCCAGGACACAATGAGAAGACCAAACCTACGGATAATAGGAATTGATGAGAATGAAGATTTTCAACTTAAAGGGCCAGCTAATATCTTCAACAAAATAATAGAAGAAAACTTCCCAAACATAAAGAAAGAAATGCCCATGATCATACATGAAGCCTACAGAACTCCAAATAGACTGGACCAGAAAAGAAATTCCTCCCGACACATAATAATCAGAACAACAAATGCACTAAATAAAGAGAGAATATTAAAAGCAGTAAGGGAGAAAGGTCAAGTAACATATAAAGGAAGGCCTATCAGAATTACACCAGACTTTTCACCAGAGACTATGAAAGCCAGAAGAGCCTGGACAGATGTTATACAGACACTAAGAAAACACAAATTCCAGCCCAGGCTAATATACCCGGCCAAACTCTCAATTACCATAGATGGAGAAACCAAAGTATTCCACGATAAAACCAAATTCACAAAATATCTTTCCACGAATCCAGCCCTTCAAAGGATAATAACAGAAAAGAAGCAATACAAGGACGGAAATCACGCCCTAGAACAAGCAAGAAAGTAATCCCTCAACAAACCAAAAAGAAGACAGCCACAAGAACAGAATGCCAACCCTAACAACAAAAATAAAAAGAAGCAACAATTACTTTTCCTTAATATCTCTTAATATCAATGGACTCAATTCCCCAATAAAAAGACATAGACTAACAGACTGGCTACACAAACAGGACCCAACATTCTGCTGCTTACAGGAAACCCATCTCAGGGAAAAAGACAGACACTACCTCAGAGTGAAAGGCTGGAAAACAATTTTCCAAGCAAATGGTATGAAGAAACAAGCTGGAGTAGCCATTCTAATATCGTATAAAATCGACTTCCAACCCAAAGTTATCAAAAAAGACAAGGAGGGACACTTCATACTCATCAAAGGTAAAATCCTCCAAGAGGAACTCTCAATTCTGAATATCTACGCTCCAAATGCAAGGGCAGCCACATTCATTAAAGACACTTTAGTAAAGCTCAAAGCACACATTGCACCTCACACAATAATAGTGGGAGACTTCAACACACCACTTTCATCAATGGACAGATCGTGGAAACAGAAACTAAACAGGGACACAGTGAAACTAACTGAAGTTATGAAACAAATGGACCTGACAGATATCTACAGAACATTTTATCCTAAAGCAAAAGGATATACCTTCTTCTCAGCACCTCATGGGACCTTCTCCAAAATTGACCATATAATTGGTCACAAAACAGGCCTCAACAGATACAAAATTATTGAAATTGTCCCATGTATCCTATCAGACCACCATGGCCTAAGACTGATCTTCAATAACAACATAAATAATGGAAAGCCAACATTCACGTGGAAACTGAACAACACTCTTCTCAAAGATACCTTGGTCAAGAAAGGAATAAAGAAAGAAATTAAAGACTTTTTAGAGTTTAATGAAAATGAAGCCACAACGTACCCAAACCTATGGGACACAATGAAAGCATTTCTAAGAGGGAAACTCATAGCTCTGAGTGCCTCCAAGAAGAAACGGGAGAGAGCACATACTAGCAGCTTGACAACACATCTAAAAGCTCTAGAAAAAAAGGAAGCAAATTCACCCAAGAGGAGTAGACGGCAGGAAATAATCAAACTCAGGGGTAAAATCAACCAAATGGAAACAAGAAGAACTATTCAAAGAATTAACCAAACGAGGAGTTGGTTCTTTGAGAAAATCAACAAAATAAATAAACCCTTAGCTAGACTCACTAGAGGGTACAGGGACAAAATCCTAATTAACAAAATCAGAAATGAAAAGGGAGACATAACAACAGATCCTGAAGAAATCCAAAACATCATCAGATCCTTCTACAAAAGGCTATACTCAACAAAACTGGAAAACCTGGACGAAATGGACAAATTTCTAGACAGATACCAGGTACCAAAGTTGCATCAGGATCAACTTGACCATCTAAACAGTCCCATATCCCCTAAAGAAATAGAAGCAGTTATTAATAGTCTCCCAGCCAAAAAAAGCCCAGGACCAGACAGGTTTAGTGCACAGTTCTATCAGACCTTCAAAGAAGATCTAATTCCAGTTCTGCACAAACTATTTCACAAAATAGAAGTAGAAGGTACTCTACCCAACTCATTTTATGAAGCCACTATTACTCTGATACCTAAATCACAGAAAGATCCAACAAAGATAGAGAACTTCAGACCAATTTCTCTTATGAATATCAATGCAAAAATACTCAATAAAATTCTCGCTGACCGAATCCAAGAACACATTAAAGCAATCATCCATCCTGACCAATTAGGTTTATTCCAGAGATGCAGGGATGGTTTAATATACGAAAATCCATCAATGTAATCCATTATATAAACAAACTCAAAGACAAAAATCACATGATCATCTCGTTAGATGCAGAAAAAGCATTTGACAAGATCCAACACCCATTCATGATAAAAGTCTTGGAAAGATCAGGAATTCAAGGCCCATACCTAAACATGATAAAAGCAATCTACAGCAAACCAGTAGCCAACATCAAAGTAAATGGAGAGAAGCTGGAAGCAATCCCACTAAAATCAGGGACTAGACAAGGCTGCCCACTTTCTCCCTACCTTTTCAACATAGTACTTGAAGTATTAGCCAGAGCAATTCGACAACAAAAGGAGATCAAGGGGATACAAATTGGAAAAGAGGAAGTCAAAATATCACTTTTTGCAGATGATATGATAGTATATATAAGTGACCCTAAAAATTCCACCAGAGAACTCCTAAACCTGATAAACAGCTTTGGTGAAGTAGCTGGATATAAAATTAACTCAAACAAGTCAATGGCCTTTCTCTACACAAAGAATAAACAGGCTGAGAAAGAAATTAGGGAAACAACACCCTTCTCAATAGTCACAGATAATATAAAATATCTCAGCGTGACTCTAACTAAGGAAGTGAAAGATCTGTATGATAAGAACTTCAAGTCTCTGAAGAAAGAAATTAAAGAAGATCTCAGAAGATGGAAAGATCTCCCATATCATGGATTGGCAGGATCAACATTGTAAAATTGGCTATCTCGCCAAAAGCAATCTACAGATTCAATGCAATCCCCATCAAAATTCCAACTCAATTCTTCAACAAATTAGAAGGAGAAATTTGCAAATTCATCTGGTATAACAAAAAACCTAGGATAGCAAAAACTCTTCTCAAGGATAAAAGAACCTCTGGTGGAATCACCATGCCTGACCTAAAGCTTTACTACAGAGCAAATTGTGATAAAAACTGCATGGTACTGGTATAGAGACAGACAAGTAGACCAATGGAACAGAATTGAAGACCCAGAAATGAACCCACACACCTATGGTCACTTGATCTTCGACAAGGGAGCTAAAACCATCCAGTGGAAGAAAGACAGCATTTTCAACAATTGGTGCTGGCACAACTGGTTGTTATCATGTGGAAGAATGCGAATCGATCCATACTTATCTCCTTGTACTAAGGTCAAATCTAAGTGGATCAAGGAACTTCACATAAAACCAGAGACACTGAAACTTATAGAGGAGAAAGTGGGGAAAAGCCTTGAAGATATGGGCACAGGGGGAAAATTCCTGAACAGAACAGCAATGGCTTGTGCTGTAAGATCGAGAATTGACAAATGGGACCTAATGAAACTCCAAAGTTTCTGCAAGGCAAAAGACACCGTCAATAAGACAAAGAGACCACCAACAGATTGGGAAAGGGTCTTTACCTATCCTAAATCAGATAGGGGACTAATATCCAACATATATAAAGAACTCAAGAAGGTGGACTTCAGAAAATCAAATAACCCCATTAAAAAATGGGGCTCAGAACTGAACAAAGAATTCTCACCTGAGGAATACCGAATGGCAGAGAAGCACCTGAAAAAATGTTCAACATCCTTAATCATCAGGGAAATGCAAATCAAAACAACCCTGAGATTCCACCTCACACCAGTCAGAATGGCTAAGATCAAAAATTCAGGTGACAGCAGATGCTGGCGAGGATGTGGAGAAAGAGGAACACTCCTCCATTGTTGGTGGGATTGCAGGCTTGTACAACCACTCTGGAAATCAGTCTGGCGGTTCCTTAGAAAATTGGACATAGTACTACCGGAGGATCCAGCAATACCTCTCCTGGGCATTTATCCAGAAGATGCCCCAACTGGTAAGAAGGACACATGCTCCACTATGTTCATAGCAGCCTTATTTATAATAGCCAGAAGCTGAAAAGAACCTAGATGCCCCTCAACAGAGGAATGGATACAGAAAATGTGGTACATCTACACAATGGAGTACTACTCAGCTATTAAAAAGAATGAATTTATGAAATTCCTAGCCAAATGAATGGACCTGGAGGGCATCATCCTGAGTGAGGTAACACATTCACAAAGGAACTCACACAATATGTACTCACTGATAAGTGGATATTAGCCCAAAACCTAGGATACCCAAGATATAAGATACAATTTCCTAAACACATGAAACTCAAGAAAAATGAAGACTGAAGTGTGGACACTATGCCCCTCCTTAGAAGTGGGAACAAAACACCCTTGGAAGGAGTTACAGAGACAAAGTTTAGAGCTGAGATGAAAGGATGGACCATGTAGAGACTGCCATATCCTGGGATCCACCCCATAATCAGCATCCAAATGCTGACACCATTGCATACACTAGCAAGATTTTATCAAAAGGTCCCAGATGTAGCTGTCTCTTGTGAGACTATGCTGGGGCCTAGCAAACACAGAAGTGGATGCTCACAGTCAGCTAATGGATGGATCACAGGGCTCCCAATGGAGGAGCTAGAGAAAGTACCCAAGGAGCTAAAGGGATCTGCAACCCTATAGGTGGAACAACATTATGAACTAACCAGTACCCCGGAGCTCTTGACTCTAGCTGCATATGTATCAAAAGATGGCCTAGTCGGCCATCACTCTAAAGAGAGGCCCATTGGACACGCAAATTTCATATGCCCCAGTACAGGGGAACGCCAGGGCCAAAAAGGGGAAGTGGGCGGGTAGGGGAGTCGGGGTGGGTGGGTACGGGGGAGTTTTGGTATAGCATTGGAAATGTAAATGAGCTAAATACCTAATAAAAAAATGGAAAAAAAAGAAAAAAAACAAGTACTGATTTTTCTGGATATTTTTCACCTTAAGGAACATTCTCTAGTTAGTTACACACCTACCTATGGAGAGAACAGCTTTTCCTTTGTTTGAAAATATTAATCTCGGTATTCTGAATACCTCATTATTTTTACCACCTGTCTATGAATATCTGCAAATACTCTTAATAAAAATAGATGGGGATGAGGAAGGATATGGAATTTTCATCTCAAATCTCGAGAGGCAGTGAGATGTCTACACAAAGCTTCACCAGTGTTACCTTATACAACAGTCTCAATCTGTAACGTCAACCCATATCAATAATAATTTCAACCTTTCTAGTATTGCTTTTGATATTCTTTTTTGTTGTTGTTGATATAAATTATCACTTTAACTAACTGACTGACAGAAGATTACCAGAAATCCTGTTCACTCCAACCTATTTCATGAATAATAATAAAAAAAACTAATGCTATTTGGAAATTGTTATATGGTGTTTAATTCATCCATATCTTCATTGCAAACTTTAGCTCCCTATATAATCTCAAAATATTTTTTTAAAAGTCCAAAACAGTATTCAAATTTCTGTTCTAGTGATTGTAATTTTAGTTTCAAAGGTAGAAGATAATTGGCTGTATTGAAAGCCCAATAAGCCAGGCAGTGATGGCACACACCTTTAATCCTAGCACTTGAGTTCTAGGACAGCCAGGGCTACACAGAGAAATCGTGTCTCAAAAGAAAGAGAGAGAGAGAGAGAGAGAGAGAGAGAGAGAGAGAGAGAGAGAGAGAAGAAAAAAGAAAAAAGAAAAAAGAAAAAAGGAAAGGAGAGAAGAGAAGAGGACAGGGGAGGGGAGGGGGAGGGGGAGGGGAGGGGAGGGGAGAGGGGGAGGGGAGAAGAGAAGAGAAGAGAAGAGAAGAGAAGAGAAGAGAAGAGAAGAGAAGAGAAGAGAAGAGAAGAGAAGAGAAGAGAAGAGAAGAGAAGAGAAGAGAAGAGAAGAGAGAAGAGAAAAGAGCTCAATACAATTCCAGAGGTAGTGACCCATTCAAAATGTAGATCAGGAGCCAGTCAAATATGCATATCACAAAGCAAGGGGTAACGGTTTTATGTACCACACACTACAATCTGCATTTCAAAGAAAGAAAAATGCACTTCTGAAAGATATGGTTACAACACTAGCACTAAACAAACCCAGAGAAACACAGCTAAGGAGCTGTTTTGATGTATCACTTTCTAAGGCAGAAAAAAAAAGAGCACTGGAATGCATGGACAAGTGATAAATTCAGAAGGTTAGAAACTAGACCAAGAGTAAGTGACTGAGATACATGGTGGAAATGCATGTGGAAAATGTGTGCTTGTTTCTCCTAATGCAGGCTTTCACTGGTTCCAGAAGTCTGCTCCTTGCCCTGTGAAATCTGCTTCTTCATCTTGCATTTTGGAGATATTTTGGAGATGTTCATTCCACTGGTCAAGAATAAGAACATGACCACAATTTTGGAGGCAAATTTGAAGCAAGCTACATTAAATGCAAACCAGATCCCTACCAAAGATTCCCAGAGTAGGGCATGGAATTACATCAGTCAGGGGCTTATAATAGCAAACCCCACCTGGCTACATACTTCCTGTCTTCATCCAACAACAGGCAAGCATACATCCCAGCATACTTCCTGCTTACATGTGATCAAGCACACAACCTGTGCAATTGGTACAACCTATTTGTTTTTTGCCCAACATTCCAAGAACTTATCTGACCTTGGGCATGTAAGACTTACAGGTTACAAGCACCTTTGTGTCATAGATCTCCTAATCATAATAATTTAAACTAAAAATATAACTCAGTCAATCCAGAAAAAAGTACGTATGTTCTCTTTGTGGTGAATTTTGTTGTTTAACTGACTAGTCATGGCATACGTACCCTTATTAGCCCTTTCCTTTTGTTAAGAAAGCTTTCTTGGTTTTAGAGACTGAGGATTACTCTAAAGAGATTGTGAACTGACCTTGGGTCTCTTTCATTATCCAGCTTCTCTATGTTCTACATATTTAGAAACTTTAGGACCACCAACAGCATTTGGAACGCTTTCAGAAAATATTAGGATTGCCTTTAAATTCCCTGTGAGTAAATGTATTTCTTGACTCGGTGTCTTGCTTGAACCATATTTTGCTGAGAGCTATACAGTCTGTCTGGAAAATGAGTCATTTTGACAGATAGTTGCTCTCTGAGTGACAGAAATATAAATTAATTATACCAGCCACTCCAAAGTACCACTACAAGCCTTTGGCAACTTCTACTAACTTTGATCATAATTCCTAGAGTGTGACTCCTTCTCCCCACCCCTACACCTCACTAGTATACACAGTGGCTACATAAAAATGTCTATAGTTGTAAACTATATTTTTTTTTGTATTTTAGACAACAAATTGGAAACCCAAATAAGGTTTCAAATGCTTATGTTAGTAAGACTAAGTAACCCAGTTGATATATTAAGGAATGCAAGGTGTTTCCAGTTATAGCCAGTTCCACAAGAATGATCAGGCTATCAATTATTCTTTAGAGACATTTCTTCTGGCTTTGATGGGCTTGAAGCAGACTAATGTTCCTTCTGAGAATATTTGACCATTCTAAGTAAAATGTTATTTGAAAGAGTGGATTTGAAGGAATTAGAGAGTGATTAAGGCAGAAGGGATTTCAGTGTCCCGATTCCGGGAAAAGGGGAGTCTATACAGATGCACCCATCTAACTACACATTGTTTTGTTTCTCACAATATCTTTTGACACAGCAACAGGAGTCTGAGAAGTTGAGAGTGGCTACAAAGAAGAAAGTGTGATCTTCAGTCAACACAGATTCTGAAAACAGAGCACAGTTTAAGTCACTCAGCACAGGTGCCTTGTCAAGACAAGCAGGGTCTGTTTCAGAGAATAAGGTTAAATTCACTGGACTTCAATGTTTCCCTTTTTACTGATTTCCAGTCCTTTTCAGGGCTACAGTTTGGATCTGAAATTTCCCTGAAAGGAAAGGGATTTCCCTGTATACAGAGGACTTGTTTCTCAAATCCATCAAGCTGCCATAAGAACTTTTAAAAGGTGAACTATAGTATGCAGGCCCGCCCTCAAGGTATTGCTTCCTGCCTGCCAGGACTTGAGCAGACCTAGCCTGGCCAAAACTGAAACCCAACAATCAAAGTCTAAAGTATGTCTTCCTAATACGCATGTGTCAGGTACTTTATCACAAGCTGTCTTTTAAAAGTCATTTCAAAATTGCCTCTTGTAGGAACACTCCTCCATTGTTGGTGGGATTGCAAGCTTGTACAACCACTCTGGAAATCAGTCTGGTGGTTCCTCAGAAAATTGGACATAGTACTACAGGAGGATCCCGCAATACCTCTCCTGGGCTTATATCCAGAAGATGTCCCAACCGGTAAGAAGAACACATGCTCCACTATGTTCATAGCAGCCTTATTTATAATAGCCAGAAGCTGGAAAGAACCCAGATGCCCCTCAACAGAGGAATGGATACAGAAAATGTGGTACATTTACACAATGGAATACTACTCAGCTATTAAAAAAATGAATTTATGAAATTCCTAGGCAAATGGATGGACCTGGAGGGTATCATCCTGAGTGAAGTAACCCAATCACAAAGGAACTTGCACAATATGTATTCACTGATAAGTGGATATTAGCCCAGAAACTTAGGATACCCAAGATATAAGATACAACTTGCCAAACGCATGAAATTCAAGAAGAACGAATACCAAAGTGTGGACACTCTACCCTTTCTTAGAAATGGGAACAAAACACCCATAGAAGGAGTTACAGAGACAAAATTTGGAGCTGTGACAAAAGGATGGACCATCTAGTGATTGCCATATGCAGGGATCCATCCCATAATCAGCTTCCAAATGCTGACACCATTGCATACACTAGCAAGATTTTGCTGAAAGGACCCAGATATAGCTCTCTCTTGTGAGACTATGCCGGGGCCTAACAAACACAGAAGTGGATGCTCACAGTCAGCTATTGGATGGGTCACACGGCCCCTTATGGAGGAGCTAGAGAAATTACCCAAGGAGCTAAAGGGAACTGCAACCCTATAGGTGGAACAACAATATGAACTAACCAGTACTCGGGAGCTCTTGTCTTTAGCTGCATATGTATCAAAAGATGGCCTAGTCGGCCATCACTGGAAAGAGAGGCCCATTGGACTTGCAAACTTTATATGCCCCAGTACAGGGGAACACCAGGGCCAAAAAGGGGCAGTGGGTGGGTAGGGGATTGGGGGGGTGGGTTTGGGGGACCTTTGGGATAGCATTGAAAATGTAAACGAGGAAAATACCTAATTAAAAAAAATTGCCTCTTGTTTCCTATCATTAAAGGCTTTCTGTATTTTAATCCAATCCATGTATTAATATCATTTACATTGAAATCAGTGATGATTTTGGCGCTAAGTTATATATTTTACTTATTTTCTGTTATCCACACCTATGTTTTGTTACTCTGCCACTTTTCCTACTTTAAAGAAACCACCTTAATTCATATTTAGTCAAGGAATCAATTCAAAATAATACTGAAGGACATAAAGAATGATCTGGGATATCACAGTGCATGGACTCAGGGCATCATTTGTCATGAGAGAATGTGCATTAAGTAAAAGGGTATGGAGAGTCACAAATAATGTCCATGCCTAGGCATGTGCCTTGTTAGCAGATCTCTGTTCTTGACCAATGAAAAACTTAACATTTGTGGGGGTCATTAGTACTGTAGACATTCTGGTTCTTGAACTTCTGGGAATGTTTAGAATGAGTGGTAAACATTTTGTTCACTTCAGTCGTAAAACAAAATTGAGAAATAGTAAGAGTCACCCCTGGAAGAAGCAAAGGCCTGAACAAAACTTTTAACTCTAGTGTTCTGTCCACTCAACCTCTGTGTTCACCAAAGTGTGAAAAGCCAGTCTGTCAACAGAATCTTTGAGTGACTGCTGAGCCTTCTGTTGTGTTACAGTTTTACTAACATTCATATTCTAGTTCAGACTTTTACCCTTAAATTTGTTAAAATGACTTCAGAAATCATCATCTTAATGTACAGAATTGTGCATTTTTGCTTCCCCTTATCTTTGTACTCCTGTTTTATAATTACAAACTCTATTTTCAATATTAAATCCAAAGTTGTCAAATCCTAAAACAAACAAACAAATATATCAAGAGTGAGGTTATAATAAATACTACGTAATATTTAAATTATTCTTTCATAATTTTACATTTTCTACAACACAAACACTAAGATATTTTGTTAATGAAAAGTATAAATACTGAATTCATTAAAGAACAGAAATTCTAATCCATTTTCTTCTGTATTTTTATACATGATCTGTAAATTATGAAGGATAAACCCAGATTGTATCAGCACCTCCCAGGTAGTTAATAAATCTCAACACTGATGAAAATAACTTGAAAAGAATCAGAAAATTAAAAGCCTTCTTCTGTTGTGGGAGATAATAAAAAAATGAACCCGCTAACTCTCAGTGGAACCAGGCCATGCTCCCTCACTCCTGCCAAGGCCAACAACTCTCTAAAGTCTGCGCCTGGTGATCTCACTCGCTCGGTCTCTCGGCCCACCAACTCGCCAGCCCTCCTAGACAGGCCACATGGCTCCTACCCGGCCGCTTCTCAGACAGGGCCTCCGAGTTTCTCTCACTTTCACACAACACCCCATGCACCCTTGGTTAGCCTTCTGAACACCTGGTAGAATCATGACTCTTAGTCTTAATTGGCCAATCAGTTTTATGTATCAATAATAACAAAATTTACAAGATGCCAATACAATAATTTAAGAGCCAAATGATAATGATAAAGCTTTAACCCAATATTCTAACGTTTTGATAACACCACGTCAGCCTCCGTTCTGCTTCTCCCTCTCCTCCTCAGACCTCTCTCTCTCTATCTTCTCAATTCCTCTCTCTGCCTCCCTTCTTCTTCTGCCCAATCACAAGCCTCCCACTGCCCTATTGTTATTGGACAGGGACAATCTTGTAACATTCTTCATCAATTCAACATTTATATTTGTAAAATTAGTTTACTTGACATTTGTTCTCTGCCATGCACAAAAGATGCTATGGCAAACCTAAATTCTTGATTTCATCAATGTGCCTTCTTAGACAGGAGTTAGATAGTAAGATTGTACAGTAGAAACCATGGGATGTGGAAGGTTAAACACTCTAGGACACACAGTACTCACAAGTCTGAATTTTTATTCCTTACCTTCTGTGCTTCAGTGTTCAGTTGCTCTTGCTTCTTTTCGGACCATATATATCTTTCCATCTAACAGGTAAGTTTCTTTCTCTTCTGCCTAAGTATCTACTCAAGATCATGGGTTCTATAGTCATAATTTTTTCTTTTCATAAGATGACTCCTTCTTCTATACTTCTATTCTACTTCCTGAAAGTACCCAACTTCAGAACTCAGTTTTACCTCCTTATATCATTACCTGTTTCTGGTCTGAAATTAACCTTGATTCTTTCCAGCAAAACCTGATAAAAGTATATATGCAACCCAATTTAGTTGAGTCAGAAGTTAGGCTACTTCCTCCAATTAGTTACAGGGCTAAGGATATGTCTTGGTAGACATATTTTCTGGGGTTCTGGCCATTCAGAATTATACAATGAAGAAAAGTACTCAGAGCTACTTAGAACTGTAAGGAATGGAATATGTACATATGGAATTCAAAATAAAAATGTATTAAGGCAGACAAAATTAGATTAGAAAATAAATTTAAAGACTAACACTCAGTTTACTCAGTGTCTTTTTAAACATGAAACACAAGGTTAAAACATATATCCTTTATGAAAACAAACATATTAAAAAGCCACAAAGGGATCAATTCTTAACATATTCAGAATGTTCATATTACTATAGCAACTACTGTCTTCACTGTCTAGCTTTCAAAACATTTGATCAAGATAACATTAAGTTGTAAATCCTCAGGAAAATGCAGAAACCAGAGTAAGTGAGAGTCAATTCTATTCTACACTCTGCCTCTGCCATGGACTTATTGTTGACCCTGGAAGCACATTTCTTTTTCCTTCAAACTGACCCTCAGTTAAGATCTCCATGACCTTGAACTCCATGCTTACAAGGGGGTAATTGGTAAAACTTGCCCCATGGCTTGTGTCCATGGACATTAATGTCCACTCCCAAAGTTAACAGAATATACTAACTTTCTGGGAACAATGTGCCTCTTCTCGGTGCTTTTCTTACTTGCTGTGGTGGCAACAATACAATTTCAAAACCATTAACACTGACTTCAGAGAGAACCATGGTCACATGTCCTAGTTATGCCCATGCTATTTTACATCAAATCTCTCCCCACATAATAGATTACATTTGCTCACTTTCTTTTTTTTTTTCCATTTTTTATTAGGTATTTAACTCATTTACATTTCCAATGCTATACCAAAAGTCCCCCATATCCACCCACCCCCACTCCCCTGCCCACCCACTCCCCCTTTTTGGCCCTGGTGTTCCCCTGTACTGGGGCATATAAAGTTTCATTTGCTCACTTTCTTATCTATGTCCACCATCAATGGGGAAACCATGGAATAATGATGGGTTTTCAGGTGGGAAAGGAACTATCTTTTTAGTTTTGTTTCCACCATACTTAGGTAAAGTTGCTGGCTCATAGTAGAGAGGTTGGCTTGTTTGTCTGTTTGTTTGTTTTTGTTTTGCTTTGTTTTTTTTACTTGACTGGTGTTTAGTTTGTTTAGTCTTGTTATCAATCTACCTAATAAAGAACTGTAGGTGAGAGTACAGTGGTCTGGTCTCAGTTACAACAGGAACAGTTTCCTATAGGGCATGAGGAACAATGTTAGGCTGCAACCACAATATCTGGCTAACTGTTATTCCTTCTACCCTTTTCAGATAAAACCGCTCCAGAAAAATAGTAAATGTTCAATTGTGGTTGCACTATGTTGTAATCTCATGATACATATACCTATATATCAGCATTCTGAGACAGAGAAATTAGAAATATTTAAAGGCTCCAAATATAAGGAATCATGATAGTTAAGGTCTGGCCTCTGAACCATTCTCATACCGGATATGATTCCTCGCTTCATAATGGAAAGAAATTGCAGATGTGAGCCAAAAACTAATAAATGCACAGGTAAATCTGGGTGAGAGTACCCAGGTATAGACAAACAAACAAACAAACAAACAAACAAAAGCTTTTTCCAGTCTCATGACAACAAGGGACACTGCTTGCCAAGAGTGACAAATGAAGACAATGCAGAACTGAGGGAATATTGAAAAGTAGGTTTCCTGATGCAAAAGGTAAGTGAGTAAACTGTGTTGGTTGAGGATATTTGTGTGTGTGAGAACCCATGAAGTTACCTATTTGGTAGGCTTTGTGCCCTTGGCTGGACCCAGTGTCACAGGATGTTCATATATTTCACAACAATGACCCATGTCAATCAAATCAACTAAGTATTAGTCAAAATAGAGTGGTGTATTTCTTTTAGGCCTTGAAATTTGGCACTGGAAGGTTGTATGTTATAATTAAACTGATAGGTTAGACTTGAACAGCTGCTTTGAAATTTTATTCATTGCCTAAGCAAAATGTAATAGGTTTTGCATTTCTTAAGAAGATTAGATTAAAACTGCTCTACATCAAAAATAGAAAAATACAGCTTTCCACAAATAATCAGTTATTTTTATTTAAACACATTTGAAAGGTGTTTAAAGCTCTGTTTTTTTTCAAGTTCTCACTAACAACAGATTGTATTTTAAAATGTGACATTGGTCTATAACATTCATCCGACTTTTGAAATTCTCCGTTGAGATGGCCACTTATTGTCAAGTTTTATCCTAATACAAAAAAATCTATTAAAATAAAACATAAGCATCTTTTTTAAGTCACACACACACACACACACACACACACACACACATACACACACAGCCATCGCCTACATGAAGATTCTTCTCTGCCTTCTACCTCTAGAGCACATCCTGTACTGGGGACATCTTATTATCTTCCTGCTGCCTCAGAGGTCAACTGGCTCTGAAACCTTCCCTAGAAACCTCAGGCAACATCTACTCTGCATGGTGGTATTCCTTCTCTTTCTGTTGTTGTTGTTTTTTTTTTTTTATGTCTCATCTCCCTTTTTTAATGGCAATTTAACATTTGGATTATTCTGAAGCCTCCACAGACAGACTACATAAGTGGCATTCATGTAACACTTACCCACATGGTCCATATGTCGTATTGTGGGTAGGCAAGATGTTAAATAAAGCTTTAATAGATGCAGAAAGGCTGCATGCTATCAGAGATCATGATGTTTCACTGTAACTTTGACTCACTCTGTCATAAGAGGGAAAAAGAATTGTCCATTTATGTTTTCTTGGATCTTTTACAATTTCTCCTTTAATCGTTTGTGAATACATGTTCAAAATCTTAATTATATTACACCATTTTAAATTATTTTGTTTAGCCTTTCACTTGTCTTTTTGTTTTGGTCTTCTTTTATAACTACATGTTATACCCCAATAAAAAAACAAGTAAGTCTGTAGTAATACTAAGGCACATTGTGTATGAAATTCTGCAGAGTAGAGGAGACGCCCTGGACTTGAAAGTTGCAGGAGGTATGTTACCACCGGGATGAATGCTGTGGTTTGTTTCACAGATCAAAAATAGGATTTGATTGTATAATGAAAAGATAGAAAATATATCTTAGTTTTTAAACTCTCAGCATATTCCCTGAGCACTCTTAGTGTGTACAAGAGTAGCACCAGGTACTCATCCTGTCAAATAGTGTCAAACACCTGGTAAAACCCAGAAAAACAGCCTGTCAGCTCATCTACCATTGAATATTCATGAAACAAAAGGCCGAGATCTTTGCAAGCATCAGACACAACTCTATGATGTTCTTAGAAGCTTCAATTCTGGGAAAACTATCATGTGCACAGAAAAATCACAGCCTCTTATGTTCACAATGA